>NC_039278.1:14740678-15040678 GCF_003368295.1 Carassius auratus | reverse complement strand
ATTTGGACTTGGAATGTTTATTTTGCATATGAATTCAGCAAAGGGCTTTTTGACCTGTATGTTTGAGTTTTAACTTCAAGTCAAATGGTGAAACAACATCCAAATGAATAAATAAATAAATAAAGGAATAAAGGAATAAAGGAATAAAGGAATAAATAAATAAATAAATAAATAAAAATTAAATGGATAAAAATGTAAATTTCCTAAAAAATAATAATAATAATATCATACTTGCCCCAAATTCTATAACCCAATATATAGAGCTCAGAGAAATGTAGAAGATCCACCTGTTAAAGACAAATGTGTTTACATTCCTCTACATAGCAAGAGTTTAAACTGTTGTTTAATGAACAATACATACAGAGAATCAGGAAGCTCCATTTCTTCTTGTACAGATGTAGCAGCTGTAAAGCTCCAGTAATCTAATTTGTATTTAATAAAAGCAAATCTGACATGGTAATGTATTACAGCTGTAGCAGATGCAGTTCTGAGAGAAAGAGAGACAGCCAGCAAATCTCCTGATCTTCAGCATCTCTGTGGTCCAGTCAGAGCACCTGGGACTCTTAAGTGGGCAGGACATTTGGGCAAAGCATTTAATAAATAAATAAAAAATTCAGTGTTAAAACATCTAGAGGTTTTCACAATCTGAAAAGACAAATACAATTTCAGTTCAGATGGTTGACATTTATGCTACGTCATGTGAGGCAAGTGTTGCATATTAAAACTGTACCATGTAGTAAATTAAAATTGATTAAGCACAAATATGCACACTTAAATAAACAGCTGGGAAAACTTCTACTCATTATAAGTCATGTTTGTCAAGTCATATATATGTATATGTATTGTATATATGAAATAGGGATTCATTTGATTATACCTGTGAGTCCAAATTATGTTATGCAGTATTGGACAGTGTAAGAGAAGATAATTTTTCTTCACTTACATCTGCTTGAAACACACGCAACCAGACAATTATAGGTTTCATTTCAGAATAGAATATTCATGGGAGTTGATGTCAGCACATGTCCTTGGGCCAGACGTCTGTTCTCACTGTGACCCAGACAGCCAGACTTTCTTTCTGGTTGTGACAGTTTAATATACGGGCAGTGTCCCCACATCTACAGAACCAGCACTAATATGACAGCTATACTAGCCACTTTCCATTTTTCATAATCGCTACCTTACCAGCGTACACACACATCCTCTGTTACTTCTATTTTCTCACACACACTCATGCATACACCCAATCCAAATTAACCTTTCAGCACAGTATTCCTCTAATGTTCCATATATTTCCATATTAAGCCATCATATAGATAGACCTACATTTTTGACCTGGGTTGCCAGGTTGGGCAAATGACCACACCGTTTGAGAAATAACTCGCAATAATGCTTTGACATAAAAGTACTATACTACATTTTGCACCATTTTTATTTAGCTAAAACAAAGTTTAAGTCTTCAAATTGTCTATTTTATATATATATATATATATATATATATATATATATATATATATATATATATATATATATATATATATATATATATATATATATATATTTATATATATCACCATTGCATTAACTTCAGTCATTCAAATTACTACATCTAAAAAAGGACATAAAAAGGCCAACGAAGACCAGAAAAAAACACATGTAAATATATATTTAAATATATTTTAAATGCATTTAATTATTTCATTTTTTTTACTTATGCCTAAATGATTTGTTATGTGAACATTTCATATTACTGGATTTTTTTTTTTTTTTTTTTTTTTTTTGCAATAGTACAAACTTGTGGTTTGTGTGGGTTTTATTTATTTCATTTATTCAAGTTTCCATTGACAAAAAAAATATCATAAATATTTTTTGGCATCTTTAGAGGTTGTTTTCGCAATAATAAGTTATCACATTTAAATTTACATTTAAATGATTATATCTTAACAAACGGTTTGGAATAGATAAACATTAATTACAGGAATATCATTAAATAGCAAAGACTTACCCTTTTCATTTTATGCACACAACTCAAAATGATGGAGCAGGTTCACTTATTTATGCAGATTTGTCTGCACTGATGGCTTCATGACCTGAAGAGGTGGGTTAAGGGAAGTTACAGTTTCAAAAGACAAACAGCAGATAACAAGTGTCATTTATTCAGGATCAGCATCGGAGAGTGAAGGTTATCAACAGGGCTGGCAGGAGAGAGAGCAGTTGATGCTTTTGCTGCTGTTGTTGAGGAATCTGCTTTGAGTCTGAAAACTCCTGATAGCCGTTTTAATACGACGGACAGATTCGTAACAGGAAAAGACTGCAGCCCTTTGCAGAGAATGGTTCAGATCAATCGATTTTCATGCTGTTGCAGATGAGGTCTGGAGCAGAAATGGACGCCATTGATTTAGACTCACTGCTCTGACATTAAGAGGGAGTTGCGGTTTTGAATTATTTCAAGCGTAGTCAGGAATCCACACACACACTCAAATATAACAAGCGCTACTACACACTGCACCGAACGAGGCAGTACTTATAGATTAGATTGTCAATAACATCCAAAAATAAATGTAATTATATATATGAGGCAGAATGCTTTATGGAAGGTTAAATGACAGCATGTTTTAAGTGGGTGCTTCTTGGCCGTGTCAATATACAGCTTTTAAACCTCAAAAGAACAATAAATCCTGGTCTGGGATCAGTGTTCTTTTGCATATGCAGGTCATCACCATTGATAGAGAAACCGTGAAGCTGATTTTATCAAATCAAAGCCTTTTTCTGAGAGCCACAGTAAAGCTAGGTATAAAGTTCAGTTTTATTTTACAAATAGTTTTTAAATCCTCCATAGAGCAAATCAGGAAAAGGAAGGTGGAATTTAAATAATAATAATTGTTAAAACCTGGAGTTTTTCCACTGGGGTCCAGGTTGTCTGTGGAAAAATTGAGAGAGAGAGAGAGAGAGAGAGAGAGAAAGACAGAGAGAGAAAGAGATCAAAGATCAAAGATCAAAATTCAAATATCAGTCAAGGTTAGCTACACTATGGAATGAAAAATATCTATATGGTACTATATGTGTAAAATGGATATATATATATATATATATATATATATATATATATATATATATATATATATATATATATATATATATATATATATATATATATATAATGGAACTATAAACATTTCTTATATAATTAATTCAATATTATGCAAAAATAAATATTCAATCCAATTATTAATTCAATATATTTGAGCAGAGTGAGTTCACACCCTGTTTTGCAGAGCATGTGAAAAGAGTGTTTCTTTGTATGTAGCATATAGTGGCTCTTGGAAGTCTTCTGCTTCACATCAGTGAAACACAAAGCCAGTGTGAATTATTAACTGGTATCTGTGGTCCAGGCTGATTCTCTGCCATATCTCATGCTGGCTTCTTGTCCCATGTCTATCATTCTACCTTCTCTAACTTTATTTCTCTCCCTCACTTTCATATACTGTGAGAGTCATCCTGTGCCACACATTTTACATTAATGTTATGCAAAAAGCTTTTAACAATCAGCTAAATCTGTGATTTGGGATAACCAGAAACAGCTGACGTGGCAGAGAAAAAAACTAAAGATTCTGTAGAATGGATTTAAATGGAGGCAAGAGTACTACATTCTAATTTACAGTTGAACAAGTTGACTTATATATTTAATAAACAAGCATGCATGAGATTGGGGATTTGCAGAACTTTGGGAATCCTGCAGAATTTTCTGCGGAACATGCACAGATCCAGTGTGGGCCTGGTGATATCATATCATGATCGACATAAATTCAGTCTGATTCCCCTGAGGTGCCTTAAACGATCCACATCTTGTACAGCTGAGATATCTTGATGGCCAGCACTGTTCCACATATTCTGACAATATGCATTAATTAATAATTTACCTCAGATTTTGAACCATAGATGTGTCCCTTTTCTTTCCCCTTAAACTGCAAGATCAGCTTGACTGGTTTGGAGCAGGCTCGGTTTTCAGTTCTTTCCAGTTATCCCTTTGAAGACACATGCATTCATTAACAACAGTGGGAAAGGGCCACTTGTGTGGTCTACTTTTTGCTAGTTATCGAACAGAAACATAAAAAAAAACTTTAAATGTAAGACTTCCTTACATTCTCACACTTGCTCTCTTTTTTTTCCATCTCTCACTTGCAAAAGCAGCGACACAAAAAGATGGTGACAGGCACTTCCTCATTCCCACAGTTTCCTGAGCTCTCATTAAAATGGCCCTCTGCAAAGCCACCAGTGGAATTACAGCAGAACCGCACAGTCTCTGACATAGACCTTTTTCTTAGCATGGTCCAACAATGAAGATAAAGAGAGAAAGTAAAGGACTAGATAAATTAAATCATGGGTAAAGTGAGAGAGAGAGATAGAGAGAGAGAGAGAGAGAGAGACAGGTAAAAGAACATAAACATAGCAGACAAAAAATATAACACACAAAGAAGTGACAACAACAGGAAGTGAGGAAAAATTATATTACATTGTTCCTTATATTGTTTCAAACCTGTATAAATAAAAAAGAGACATTTAACAATATTCACATTGCTGTTTTCTACAATGAAAATGAATGGGTTTAAGAATGTCTTCCAATGTTCAAAAATGACAAAAAGCAGAAATAAATCCATACTTGATTCTTCAACAATGTTTGCAAGACTAAAATTAAAGTTGTTTATTCACATATTCAGATATGGCACACTTTGATATATCATGTCATGTGTGAGCACAACGCTAAACGCCATTGGTTCTCATGTCTTAGAACCAATCATGGCGCATCAAATTTGTATATATAATTAAGACTGGAGCAGTGTTAATTTAGTATTATTTACTGTATTTATTAATACTTTGAATTATATTTTATATTGTAATTTTTGTTTATGGTTTAGTTTTTAAAAAATATATATAGTTTAGCTTTATTTTAATGAACAAAAAAATATGTTTAATATGATTTAATAATTTTTTTAGGGAATAAAAGACAGCAGACAGCAGCAAGGACATCTAAAACAGACGAGTAAGAGCGTGGGGGGGGGGATTTCATCACATATTAAGATCAAATTCATTAGACCTTTTATTTTATCTAGTAACCATCCCAGAGAGCAGTTGGCAATTAACTGTCTTATTATACCCTATTAATTAAAAAGAGATATCTTATAGGGACATCTCATTGCGTTTTTTCAGTAAACCTTATTTGTAAGTCACGGTTCGTACAAATACATTGATAAAGGACAAAAGGTGTGTAACGAGAAAGGGAGGCACGTGTTAAAGTTTCCACAAGAGTGCACAGATTTATCAAAGCAACCCAAGCATAGTTACACCCACTGCAAGACTCGCATTAATTGCACAGTGATACATATCTTTTTTGACCTCAGATAACAGATGCTCAACAATTACATGTGCCTTTTTTGTTTAACTTTCCTGATAATTTTTTTTTTTTTTTTTTTTTGATCTTGTCTTTCAGGTGTGCTGTGTGGGTTTGCCTTTCACACATGATTGATGGTTGAATTTAAACTGCTGATGCCCACCTGAGGACATCGGCTCCTCTCATAATGTGATTCCCCTGAAGTATAAACCGTCGTTATTCATGCACATTGCAATTCCGGCACTGTCTGCTGATTCTCTGGGCAAGTCAGGCAAATATTAGTCTGTAATTATGTGCAACAGACAATAAGCGACAGTGTTAGCATTTAAATTTAAACACACACAAACACACATTAGTCTTTGTGTACCTTTCAACTTTGAAACTTTAAATTAGACTAATAAGTACTAGGTTTGCACAATTAGTAGCCGCAGAAGCCATTACAGGAGGGAAAATCTGATAAAACCCATCCTGCATTCAAAGCGATGTAGCATATAATATCTGTATGTTACACACTGACTCATAACAGCAAGGCACAACGATAAGAAAAGTCTGCCTGCTAGCATATTGTCATGCACTGTGAAAGCCTGTACAAAAACAGCAATCAAAAAAAGTGTCAAGTTCAGCCAATGACAGTAAAGTGCATGCTATGCAAAATGCATGAATAATTGAAAGTTCTACGCATGAAAGCCCACAACATCCACTCTTCTCTGAATGCTGAATGAAGCTATACATCAAAGGAGCGATATAAATTAGAAAATGTTGACAGCAAATGAAAAACTAAATAAAAATAAATTCACCAGGTGAGACGGGACTCTGCAGTATAGTATTCAGACAACATATGGTGTGGTAGTCTGTATTTCAGTCAAGATGGAGTCTTTTACTGGATATATTTAGGTCTGATCATTGACTAAATCACACTTTAGCATTCTCAGTAGGACTTTTATGCTAGCAAAAAAATTAATTGCTCATATTCAGAGCCAGAGACAGGATGAAATACTTCAGAGAGAGTTCACATTTGTCACTTAACCCTACTTAACGTAATATTGAGTTAGAGGGCAATCATATAATATTAAACAATACTGTATGTAATCAGATATACACACAATATGTGTACACCGAATAAGTCACCACAATACAATCCAGAGAAAATTAGAGTAAAAGAAAAAAAAAAAACAAGCATGCTTATCGTTTTTGCCTAAACGGTTTACGATCTTTCTCTTAAGATCTTCCAGTGACTAGTTCAGCAGTTTTTGTCACCAACAAACTATTCCAGATTATTTTGGATTTAGACAAACATGGTCAGAAAGCCAGAGATGCATTAAAGGCAGAGTTGGAAAGGTGGCGAGTCAATCTGCGGTGTAAACTCTGATTTATACGCTGTCATCGGAGCAGGTGGGTTCACACCAACATATTGTGTTTGTGCTCTACTGTGACAAAATTACGTTTACACATTCAGAACTTAATGGTGATAAAGCTGGTGTTACTTAGTCATGGAATTTCAAGAGTTCGGAACATGTTTTGTTCGTTTGCTTGCTTTTTAATTGTCGAATCGCTGATGTATGAACTTCCATACTGTAGAAATCTTTATTGTAAATATGGATGCCCATTTCAACTTCAGAGTAAAAATAATAATAGCTAATAATAAAAAAGAAACATTTGCTTGACTTTTTCACTCCATTAACACATTAGTATGCTCTAAAAGTCCCTTTCTAATTTCTTTCATATACAGAGTTTTGGTTTCTTGCCACTGAATTTCTGGCAATATTATCGGCTTGATTGCACAGACACTACTGGAAGAGAGCTGAACTGGATGATGACATCACTGGATTTTTAATGTCCTATTGCATCATTGACCAAATAGTTTCCTCTTTTTGACACTGTAAAGCTGCTTTGACACAATTTGTATTGAATAAAGCGCTATATAAAATTAATGTGACTAGACTTGATTCAGCGGCGTTGTTAAATTGAACCAATGCTGGAATCTATACAGCATAATTGTATGCTGTTGATACTGTGTTGATAAAGCACAATGCAATGTTTGGAGATTATGGATGTGCAGTAACGACCATTTAATGGGATACAGTAAATAGTGTATAATTCATTGCTGTAAAACTATACTGTCTCTGATCTCATTTGACAAATGTGTCTCATTAAAGTGTTCATCGTGAAAAATGGTATGTTTTTTCCTGTTCAGTGTGTGGTTGCGTGAGGCATGCTGAACGAACGGCAGTGTTGCGCACATCAGCAGGAGGAAGCCACATGTTTATAAACGCATGCTGTGATCTTCACATGATGGGTATTCACGAATGCACCGCTTGTCTCATCTCTCTCCATCCTCACTGCAGTGCACTTTCAGAGAATTATAGTTCTACGAATCTCTCTCTCATGGTGTTCCTTTTATCTTCATATGTCTTACATACAGGGTATGTTTGTTTTGATTTAATGATTTTTATGATGGATAGATAGCGCATATATGTCTTACTTTGTAAGTAGTTGTGTTCAAACATCTGCCAAACATCCATTAAAAAGTAGCTGTATATACATTCTAAATCACATCAACAACATATTGAAGACATTTTTTGATGTTTTTTATCATCTCCTAAAAACATCTGAGAGATGTATTTTACTCTTAAAAATACATCTTTCAAATGAAAATGGTTATATATATATATATATATATATATATATATATATATATATATATATATATATATATATATATATATATTACATTAAAAGGAGTACATTTTAATCGGACACTGCAAATAATAACAATAATAAATCATATACATGCAGGGCACTTGTCACAAACAGATCCAGCTGAATGAATTGCTTCGATCGATTCAAACTCAACTGAATCAAAATTCTGACCAGATGAAAAGAACCTTTTCAAAAGAGTCATTTATTCCATAATTAGACATCAGTTGTTCTGCTTATTCTAAACATCCGAGAGACAAAGAACAAGATGAAAATGAAGAACAAACAACAAAAGGAGTTGAAGAAGTAGTCAAAGAAGAAGAAGCCAAAGTTGAAGAAGGAGAGGGTAAAATCAAATAAGAATTTGTAGAATTCAGTCAAATTCAAAGATGTTAAGAAAGACAAAAAAAGAAGTTAAGATATCAGCAATGTTGTTTACACAAATTTTGTAATATTGTCAAGAAAGATGTAATATCTTCAAGTTTCACAACACTACTTCTTAATACAAAAGCTTTGCCAACAAAAAATTACACAATTTTGCAAATAGCGACGCTACAGCAAATACATTTACTTTCAGCAGTAAAGCCATGCCAATATCTTACAAAACTAGCAACATGCATGAGTAAAATATGCTCAATTCTAATTATGCTAACTTTAACTTTATCTGAATCTCAAATTTATTATTTTGCTCTCTAATGAATAAACTTTTTGGGCCCTATCTTGCACCCAGCGCAATTGACTTTGTACACCGACGCATGTGTCATTCCTATTTTGCACCCGCGCAAAGCGCGCTTTTCCCTCCACAGAAGCACGTCGCTAAACTAGTGAATGAACTTGCGCTCCCTGGGCGGTTCAGCGCAAAAAAGGAGGCGTGTTCCGGCGCAAACAATCCCTGGTGCTATTTTGCTGTTCCATTAATCAATTGCGCCACTGACCAGAAAAAACCTAGTCTAAAGTCAGTGGCGCGTTGCGCGTTGTTCATTATGCTATTTTAAGGGCGCATGCTTGACCATAATGTATAGCGTGCACAACGCGCATACACTTTGCTCATGTAATCTACACAGATGCAACAGTTATTTTTGCAAATCATAAATTGTTACACTAAAAAAATATTAACACATGAGATGACGGAAATCATTGTGAAATCTTGCTTACAAATTATTCAGGCTAATTGTAGTAATTAAGGATCAGACCTGTTTGCCCGATAGTGGCAAGACATATATGTATATAAGGACATCTGACAAATTTGTTTGTCCGTCAAGAACCAGGAAAAAAAAAATCGATGAAACAATTGTGGCTATTTCCTCCCACGCCTGTTTAACCGACGCTATTTTGGGTGGGTTTCTCCCATCCCCATACAACACAACTTCTCTGTCTTTCACTGCTCTTACAAGAACATCAGTCTCCTCGGCTGTGAACCGCTCCTGGCGTGCGCCTGGTAAATACGCCATAATAATAGCAATCCATAATGGAACTTGCGCACCTGCTTTTAAAGGGAATGTTGGATGACGCTCCGATTGGTTTATTTCACGTTACGCCCAAACCACACCTATGAATAATGAAGCTACTTCAGACCAACCCATTTTAGATTTGCGCCGGGCGCAAGAGCCATTTATCCCGCCGGGAAAATAGCAACAGCGCCGAGACCCGCCCACAAAGTTACTTGCGCTTCGCGCTTTGACACTTGCGTTTCAGATCGTTTAAATAGGGCCCTTTTTCTTCGTCCAACATGCCCTCCTTTTCTCTTTTACATGTATGCATCCTCATTTCCCTCACATTGTTTTTTACTTATGCAATACATGTGTCTAATAATAGTGCAAATGTTGTACAGACCCATACGTTAGAATGTTGTCAGAGAAAATGGTGTTTCAAGAGGAAAACACAGAGAGAAAAAGAACTAGAAGCATCAGCAGTCACCGTGGTAACAGGTAACACAGGGCTCATTCCCTCTAACTCCATCCATCTTCAACAGGCACACACAGCCGGCTCATTCTCTGTCTGTGTAAGTGTGTGAGCTCTCTAATGGTAATGGTGATGTGTGTGAGGGTGTGTATGATTCACACTCTCTCAGATGCAGTGGAGATTGGAGACCAGGCTCTCAGGAGCCACCAGATTAAAGCATCCAATCCCACACAACACATATTTAAGCAGGATACAGCATCCATTTCATACACACAGCATCACACTTCAGAGTTGCACGACAAGAAATGCACCCTATTTCTTTCTTCTTATTCTTTTTTTTTTTTTTTTTTGGAGAAAATTGTCCTTGATGAAAGGATTGTTTGATGTATGTGAATATCTAAAATATTGATCTCTATACGATCTATCAATTAATTATCCAGCTGATGTAGGTAATCATCTTGCATCTCCAATTAGTGCCTAGACTTAAATGTTGTTGACTAATGTTCAAGTTTTAGTCCAAGATGGATTGAAACGTTTGCTTTTTGTTTTTATTTCTTAATTTTTTTTTCTGACTTTGTTGCCTTGTTTAATACTTTCTGTGTGAATCTTTAAATACATTTTCAAAGGTCCGTGAACTTTTAATTTTTTGGTGTGTGGAATTTTATTTTATTTAGTTATTTATATAGAAATCCTGGTCTAATTCCATATTGAGATCAGTCATGGTGTCTTATAAACCCAGATTAAATATGTGGCCTCAGAATTATGGCAAAGTTAATTGAACCTGAAATCTTAAGAAGTTTATAGCCAAATACTGAGGAACTTCTTTTTATCATATGTGACTGTGTGCCTGGAAAATGAGCCTGGAATTATGTAAATAAATTGCAGATTAAAAAAAATAACAATCAGATATGATAAGTGCATGAATTATTGGCCTGTACACTAATGGATTCTGTCCGCAAGCCCCTCTACATATTTGGCTTACATTTATATACGGAGATGTGCGTTTAATTGCTTTAGCCGCTAGCAAGAGTTAGCAGGCACATAAATAGATGCATGCAGAAACTAATGGAAACGTCATATTAGCTGAATATTTACTTCATAAACAAAAAAAGACCCCCATTTAGTCATAGGATCACTGAACCACCACTGGCCTAAATTTCAGTAGACTGTTGTATAAACTCAAGTCTAATATAAACACTCTTTACAGGATTTAAACTGATAGATCTTTGCCTGAGCACAATAACTGGACTCTCAAACAGACAAGCCACAAAAAACCCCTTCGAGCAGAAGAAAATCCAACCAGAGAAAGATCCTTACATCAATAGGTCAAGGAACACTGTGGTATAAATACACTATTCTGGCACATCAGATCTGATTCTGCCGGATTAATCTGACAGATAAGGACGCCGCTAATATTCACTCTCTGTAACCTAAGATTTTAAAAGCTCATGTGGAGTTGACGCCATGCTATGCGTTCAGATGGGACTAATCTACATCAGCGTGGTAAATGAGGACGTTAGCTGTGGTTAATATGATGAAGATGAGGAAAAAGGATCTATCATCTAAATGATGTCTAGTTTAACTTCACTCGGATGCCTCAGGAAACGTGCTGCGAATTTCTTGCACTCTGAGGTATGAGTGGACATTCTTGAGCCCAGATCTCTTATTGTTTTAATGACCTAACCCTTGCCAATTCCTAGGCATTTTTAGGCCCATTTTCTTCCTGATGCACAGGCCAAGTCGCACACATAAAACGACGCGACGCTCAGGACTGGATTAGTGAGTGTGACTCATCGCACTACGAGAACTCTTCTGCCGTGACTTTCTAACAAGGACAGTTGTGTACTGGCCGTAGCACAGACGAGGTGGTCATTTTTGTTCAATTTTGCACTGACCCCCCTCAACAGCCAAATGAGAAAAAGATTGAGTGAGCAATGGGGGGAAAATGGCCGATAAATGGCTGTGGGCTCCAGGGGTGAGCAGAAGGGTGGGAGGCGTCTGACAAACAGAGCATTTATGAACCTCTGTGTCCTCAAAAGAGACAACCTGAA
Source organism: Carassius auratus (assembly GCF_003368295.1). Lineage (NCBI taxonomy): Eukaryota > Metazoa > Chordata > Actinopteri > Cypriniformes > Cyprinidae > Carassius > Carassius auratus. The sequence continues at coordinate 15,028,639 of NC_039278.1, read as the reverse complement.
CACAAAGTTATACAATGAAATGGTCAATGGCTCATTTAAGACCGGGGCTTTCACAGCAGATTATGTTGTTTTTGTCCTTGTCGCCTCTGTTGTTCAGGTAAAGATCTGAGGCGACTCACATCAGCACTGTAGGAAAAACCGAGGGTGCTCTTTTATTCTCAGTCCAAGCACATGTATTCGATACATCTCACCATTACTGCTAAATGCTAAATGTTTTTGTAAAATAGCCTCGGCTAGGAGCCCTTTGAGAGCTGAAGAAAAAGCGGGATGAGGAACAATGTGCCGCTTCTCTGATTTTGCCATGACTCACTCTCTCAAAAGAACGGAGGAAATGTAATTGAGACTGTCAGATCATCAGTCCCTGAGAAACGCGTTTCAGAGAGAGAGAGTTATATTAAAGAGTTGTGTTTTTTCCTTCCCTTTAACTTTTTGTTGCCCTTTTGCCTTTTGATATACACACAGGAGGGAAGGGGGTGAAAAAAGAGAGAAGAGAATAACAAAATACAAAGGAAAGAGAAGAGGATAGAGATGGCACCCGGAAAGATGAAAGCAGACGCAGTAATGCTGGAAATCGAATGTGGGAATGAAAGAGGCAGGAAACCCAGCAGAGATTCTGATAGTGATTTTTTAATTAAAACAACTTCGTTCACCCAAGAGACTGATCCAATTCTGCTTTCTCCAGGCCCATATTCAAAACACAGCACACCTGCACAGCATGGGACGAGAAAGAGAAAGAGGAAGTGACAAAAACGGCAAGAAGTGAGCGAAGAAGAAAGCAAAGAAAGAATGATGGAGCAGAAATCAACTGAAAGAGACGCAAGCACTCATACTCTTACTGCTGATATAGACTCTTTTGCCACGATAGGTCCAATTAACATTGCTTACTTAAGTATATACTTACACATACATAAGTATAGGCCTCATTATACATATAAAAGGAATAGTTCACCCCCAAAAAATATGAGAGTAGATGAGTTTGTTTCTTCATTAGAACAGATGTGAAGAAATTTATCATTAGGGGACATTCATTACAGAGGATCTCTTAATTAGCAAGTGATGTAATGGCAAATTTCTCCAAATCTGTTACAATGAAGAAACAAACTCTACATATTGAATGGCCTGTAGGTGACTATATTTTCAATAAATATTAATTTTGGTGTGAACTATTTCCTTTAAAAGCCTTCATGAAACAATTCAGTTGCTCACTATGAATCGTGCCTCTTTCCAGAAGTATCATTCAGGAACACAAAAAAATGGCATTTACCATACTGTACCATAGTAAGTGGAAATGCTCCGTGTACCATCACTCCATTCTCAGACACCTTGCTCTCTCTCTCTCCACCAGTGTCTTCCTATTAAGTCAAGAGCCACAAACATTTCATTAATTACAATTTATTTAGATGTGCTGGCACATTCCATTAGGAAACCAATTTGTTTTTAGATCTTAGAGCGCTGAATTTTTTGCTATGCTTGAATTAAATATCCCAATGTATTAGTGACAAACGCATTACAGAAAATAACAAACTTCATTGCGTGGTGTTCAAGATAAAGAGAAGTGGAAGAGAAAGAATGAGCCTGTCATGCTGAAAAGGCTGTTAGACTAAATCAAAATATGTCATGCCATATAAAGACTTATTTAGTTCCCTCCTGGCCTCTGTCCTCTTCTTTTCCAAGAATAATATTGCTTTGAGAAAATAGGTGCGTGTAATCTGACCTCTCATTTCAAAGGCTGCCCTAAATCATTGCTCCATCTTTCAGTCTTTCGGTCCTCTATCTTAAAAGAAACTTTCCTTGATCTGAGAACTACTTTGCAAACTGTCATACCCAATTGGTCATCTGCTTTATTGTCTGCATACATACATCATTTATGTTTCTTCTGCGCTGCCACTTTAGGCTGAGTCTTAAACAGTTAACGTGACAGTTTAAACGTCAACGGCCAATGTCAGCTTCATAGGCATATCTCTCCTAGAGTTTACAGGGAAGAAACAACAGCTCTGTGAAAAATCTTGATTAACCTTGTATCAGCATTGACCTCCTCTCACTCCGTCAGCATGACAGCGCACAGATTAGACGGATGGCGGAAGCAGTGCCAGCTGTACTCATCTAATCACAGAGAGCACTAGAAACAAAGGTAGGCAAAATAAATAAATGAATAAATCAACATGCAATCGGGAGAATTGCCTGTGAGGGCCAGTGAGGAGGAGGAGAGAGATGAGACGAGGAAAAATTACAGCAAAGCTTGTACTGCTAAACAACCGCTGTCACATGACCCAGTGCAGCTTCATTTCCTGTTTATGATGGACATGTCAATCAATCATCTACTGGATGACATTAAAGAGGAAGTGGGTCATTTCTGCATTTCTCGAATGCAACCAGGTTCTCTATCTTCTATGTTTGATTCCACATGGAAACAACATTTAAAATACTGTAAGACTATTATAGGATATTATAAATCTTTTTTATATAAAAGACACAGATAGATAGATGGTAGCTGTGAGGTATAATGTGCCAGTAAGCTTTGCTTACAAATGCAGGAAATACCATTTAAAATAATATTAATAACACAAATAAAGTGCTGAAAAAATAACATAAGAAAACATATGCATGAAAAAATAAAATGCCAAAATATTGCTTTACTACCTTTACATATTCTGAATATTAAACCTTCTTTTGACCAATGTAAGAAAATGTGCACAATAAGACTTCTAATTTATGTTCATATTCTTATTTGAAATAAAAAGCGTTCACATCTTCCACACAGTAATTCAACTTACCCATTGACAAGATCCAGAATGTCATATTTACTTGGCCCTGGATGCTTTCCCCTCATTTCAGTAGACTCCATGAAATATAGCTGATTATGAGCATTATTTTTACTTCCATATTTCTAATTCAGAATCAGAATGAGCTTTATTCCCAAGTGTGTTTACACGCACACTTCATCTTGGTATCAGAAGCTTCCAGTACAGAAGGTACAGACATAGTGCACATATATAATTTAAGGTAATAAAGTGACACAAAACACTAATAATAAAATATATAATAACAAAATATATAATATGGTAAGAGAGAGAGAGAGAGAGAGAGAGAGAGAGATAACTGTAAATGTGCATATGTCCTATTTAGAAATGAAAAAGTTTTATACGTTTTTCACAGATGTACAGTCCTGAGATGTGTTAAGTATTGTTCAGGTGGAATTTGGCCTGGGTGAAAAAAAGCTGTTCTTGTGTCTGGCTGTTTTGATGCTACATTCTTTGTAATGCCAGTAATAGATCAAAGAAGAAGTGTGCTGGGTGTGAGGGGTCCGGAGTGATTTAACCAGCCCTTTTCCTCACTCTGGAGGTGTAAAGTTCTTTGAGATTAGTCAGGGGGTCACCAATAATCCTCTCAGCAGTCCTTACTGTCTGTTGTATTCTCCTGATGATCTCCATAAAAAGTTGTAGTCCTCCTACATGCCATGCTGCCTAGTACCCAAATCTCTCAGAATTCACTGCAAGTATTTGAAATTGCAAGGTTATAAACATTTGCACTGTAAACATCCATCCCAATCCAACAAAGCATTCATCTCATTTTTTCCTCCTATTTCTTCTCATCGCTCTTTGCTTGTCATGCACTATTCATGTAAGCATGACTATTACCAGGAAATGCTTTTTTCAAATCTCTGTCACATTTGTATTCCTGTGATCTCAGACCCACTTTAAAGGATTGAGAAGGAGAGTGCATGCATGTGCAATATAATGAGCGAGAGATAGAATTTGTATATACGGAGAGTCATGATTATAGTCCCGCTTCCCCTAAAACATCTCAAGATTGCCTCTACCCACAGCCTCTTCTGCTGATTGGATTGTAGCCAGAGACCTGTACGTGAGTGTATATGCGTCAGTGAGTGTGATATGGTAATGATGACCACAACCACTCTCTGTCCAAGACCCATCAGCAGAGCCAGCCATCATCTGAAGAGGCGGAGCAGGTGTCGTGCGTCTCCAGTCTCCCTGTGCTCTTAAATCATAGACGGTGTCACATTTTCAAACATTTTCATTCCTCTATGAGAAAACCACATATTATCTAGAAGGCTGGCTGTTTGAAAACACTGTTTTCTACAGTTATCATTCACAAGTAAGACAAAAGACTGTACATTATTTTACATCTTACATATTGAATCCTGCCAATAGATCCCTTAAAGTGTTATCATATTCATGTACCATGGTATTCACATGATTCATCGAGTAATACCACATTTTAAAATTAAATGAATAATTAAATATATAATACATATATTCATAAATAAAATAATATATGTTTATATTATTATTTAAAAAGTTAAAACCATTATTATTTTTGTTTGGTGCATTGGAGGAGGTGAAGATCACTTTACATAAACTTCAGTGTATACTGAATATTAGTACATATTGAATAACACTTTGCAGTATTATATATAATAAGTGTACAGTAATTAAAATGGATTTGGTCTTTTGAAAGAAACCAGTTCTATTTAAAAAGTGCAAAAAAAAAAAAAAAAACGCTGACAAAACTGATCTAGGAATTAGTTGAATCTGTAGAATATGATCAATTATGAAGCTATGAAAGTATAATTAATCATCAGACAGCAGCTGTCTCCAAATGTTTTCTAAGGCTTTGGGGCTCACTCAAAAGATTCCAAAACATTTTAAGTTTTGTTGAATTTTTATTTCCTATATGATATGTCTTACTATGCTCAGACCACCGTATAATGACACTTTATTCCCTTTTTATTTTTAAAATGCACCCCAGTGGATGGCTGTTTGCACAGTCATATTTGGTTAATAACCGCTAGAAGCTTTTATGTGTGTGAAAGATTGCTTAGATGTAACCACATAATTGCACTGTCAGGCTTGAACAAATTCTTTTTAATAAAATAAATGTGTGACTCCAATTCAGCCCCTGGACTGAAGGGGAAAATAAACTCAAATGTGTGAATTTGTAAGTTTGCTATAGAAATGCTAACATTTGTTTAAAAGTTTGACTAACCAATGGTAAGGTGGTATCAGAGTGTGAGCCATTTCACTAAGTTTTGGTAATGCTAACATTAGCAAGCAACATATCAGTTATAAAAGAGACCTGCTAAAACCCATTCCAAGAAGAAACAAGCCCAGTCGATGCTGGAACTGAAGACTGACATGCATGCAAACTCACACAAACACTTTGTTAGTCCCATAACCAGAGCAACAAACAAATAATTTAACACAACTATGAATAAACTTGGTGCAAACCACTACTAAAGTTATCATGCTAAAATATCCACACAGACAGAGATACACAAGAAGCAGGCCTGTTCCCAAAGCATGTATAATAAATGACAAATGTTGACTAAAGCAGTCCTGATCCTGCACTTAATAAACTTCCCTTCACTTGGCCTGTAAAAGAGATCTATGTGCTCACATTATATATATGATCACTTTCTTACTTTCTAAAACCAATGGTCCAGAAGACCATACACATCTTCATCAGCCAAAATCCCTCTACTATACCAAAGATCTGAAATGTAGCATAACCACTAGCCAACATACAATTTATTTGCTGCTTAAATCACCCTTTTTGCAGGAAATTTTGAGTTTTTGCACTAAATATACACACGTCTGAAGGGAAAAACAGCTGTTTTCACTCAAGTTAGTGTTATGTTTAAATAGATTAGTTCATCCAAAAATGAAATTCTGTCATTTACTTACCCTCATTTTATTCCAAACCTGTCATGACAAACCAATGCTATCTCACGGCCAATTCTTACGTATTTTACGAGGTGGCTTATTCGTACGAATTAGTACGACCTCACTCGTACGATTTTATACGATTTGTCTAAACCCCGGTGATGGTTAGGTTTAGGGGGCGGGGTTAGGTGTAGGTCAGTCATACAAATTCATACGAATTGTGCAACTCATAAAATACGTACGATTTGGCAACAATCGTATGAATTTGTACGAGTGTGGTCGTACAAATTCGTACGAATAAGCCACCTTGTGAAAAATGTACGAATTGCCGTGAGATCGGGTTGGACAAACCTTTCTTCTGTTGAACACAAAAAAAGATTTTCTGAAAACTGTGCTGGTCTTTATTTTCTATACAGTGATGAATTAACAGAAATAAAAGCTTTTGAGCCTTAAAAAGGATGCAAAATCACCAAGACAGAAGTATTGTGATAGCTTATGTTCATTTTCGCCTCAACTGTTAACCTGTGGAAGAGCCGAATTATGAATAAATCTTTCAGACCAGTTTTGTGACCCAGACCAACTGATTCATTTAAAAAAAGATCCATTTCAAAATTATGATTCATTCACAAAGGGGACATTGTTATTTATCTCATGAACTCAATAGAATGAGATGTCAAAAGACTTATTTTATTCAATTTAATAACTTAATTTTGGTCTGTTTTTGCACACAAAGATATTGAAAGGCTTCACGTGACTTGTGATTTAAAAAAAATAACTTCTTTTGTATTACATTTTTGAAGCAAGTTCATTGTAATTGCATGAAAAACACTGAAAATATTGAAGTACATCAGTCATGCAGATTTAGAGCAACATAACGTTGAATAAACAATGACTGAATTCATCAGATTTTGTTCAGGTCTAATCAAGTTTGAAAAGAGATTGCATTAACGGTGTCATTTGGTTCAAGTCTAAAGTTGCTCTTTATCCAACCGTAATCTGCAGAACCCACGGTCCCTCTTTTTCCATTTCTCATTCAGCGTATCAGTATGGAGTGTGGATCTATGTTAAATAAGCTGATTAGCTCACTTTTCTCTGCTAGAAAGACCTGGAGGAAAAAGCAGTCAAAGGGAATCAAATATCATTGCACATCTTCTGAATTTTTAACCCAAGCCCAATTTCTGTGACCTAATTAAAATCAAACAATTGCTAACTGGAGTGTTAGATCAGTAGTAGTTCAGAACCATTACTGATTAAATGAAAGTGCAGAACTCTGCACAACACTCTCCGGTTTACTCTCATTTCTCTTCTCAGCAGTGGGATTTGCTGATGTGGTTGCGTGTGGGATCATTTGCTCTGACCCCTACTAAACCTTGCTTTACATGATTACAGATGAGATGTGTGAAGTAAGCTCTCCAGGGGTTACGGACAACAGTTCCCACAGGAGCAGTGTTTACTGTACGAAGGCCACCGAGAGGTTCATGCTCCCATTTCAGGCACACACACACACACACACACAGACACTGACCTTGGGGATGTTTTTCACACACACATACACACAGGAGTTTGTGTTCCAGCATAGAACTGGTGGAAGGTAGTGTAACAGATGTGAGGATGATTGGTGAGCGTGTATATCATCAAGACATCTAAATAACATTGTAAAACACTAGTCAGATGGGATTGTTTTTTTTTTTTTTTTTTTTTTTCGCCGGTTTATTTTAATTTAACAGTATCTCTGTAGTTACTGAAGCGTGCATAAACGTGTTTGGATGTATAACACCTACTGAAATAAAGAAATGTACACCCCACTATTCAAAAGTTTGGGGTTGGTGAGATCTTAAAAGAAGTATCTCCTGCCTTTTAGGCTGCATTTATTTGATATATATATATAGATATATATATATATATATATATATATATATATATATATATATATATATATATATATATATATATATATATATATATATATATACACACACACACACACACACACACACAAAATAATACTGTGATACAATTTAAAATACCTGTTTTATATTCAAATAAATTGCAAAATGTAATGTATTCCTGTGATTTTCAGCATCATTATTCCAGTCCTTCAGAAATCATTCTAATATGCTGATTTAAGGAACTTAAGGAACATTTCTAATTATCAAATTTAATATCAACAGTGTTGCTGATTAATATTTCTGTGGGAACCATAATCCAGGATTACTTGATGAATAGATCAAAGATCTACAGTATTTTCAAGATCTTAAAGACTTTATTTCTTTTTTTTTTTATCAATTTAATGCATTGTTTAATAAAAGTTTTAATATTTTTGATAAAAACTATTGAGCCCAAACTGTTTTCACAGTACTTTATCCACTATGCTATGTACAGAATATACAATAAAATTTGCTTTAGTGTTGCTATCTGATAAAGGTCAGTTATTAACAAGTAGAAAGGTTTGTGAAAAAATATTATACCAGGATTAGATTTCTCAGAATACCCGTCTAGCCAAAACACAGAAGGTAATTAGATCCTTCATTATATATATATATATATATATTTTTTTTTTTTTTTTTTTTTTTTACAGAGGTTATGTGAGAAAAACACAGACCTGCTTGATTCAGAACAGACTTACAGAGACACCCAATATAAAGTGGGACCCACAAATGTACCAGATCTCCTCATGGAAAACTATTTCTGTCTGAACAGAGTGTGAGAGAGAATGTGCATTAAGTTTACACAAAGTCAGACGCGATTACAAATATAGACTGAAAGTCATAAAACATCTCATCTAAACCAATTCCTAAACTTGAAATGTACTTACTACTGACTCACAAAGAGCTTTTGCTTTTGCATTTTTGGACATGTACAAGTTAAAATTGTTTTGTATTTTGTTTCAAATCAAATCAAATCAAAGCTTTTACTGGTAAAAGTAAATTTTTAATTTGTATCACTTTTCTATTAAAGTGGCCTTTAATCATATGATCTACCACACTGTTTAACAAGTGCTAATTCAATTTATATATAGTATATATACAATAAAAGTGTATACTTAGGTGCATATATATTTTTTTTTTTTTATTACAATTACAATCATAATTACAGATTCTATTGTGTGAATGCTTTACCGTGCAGCTCCAGCAGTCCGGCCTAATAACCATCTTGAGTGAACTCCACGTCCCTATAGAGTGTCTCACCACCTCTCTCTCAACTCCCCGGGTGTGTCTGTGTGCCATTAATTAATTAACAATGCCTGGTTGTGCTCTGTGGAACACAAAACCTCCCACAAACACACCAAAGGTTGATTCCTTTGCAGGAGCAGCTGTGTCTTTAAGCACAGACACACACACTCACACACAGCTGTGCCCCTAACACACCAGCACCAAGTCACAGACATTTCTCGCTGGAAATCTGCCTGGAGCAGTGTGTGGGATGACTCTCTTTCACCTAGTTCTCTCGGGGGATTGTCAGGTTAAAACAGCTGAAAACTGTCACAAAGTTATTAGGCTGTTACATTTAAAGGAATATATTTTTTTTTTTTTTTTTTTTTTTGCAGAATCAACGAAAAAAAAATCTGTTCCATTTGTCAAATATCTAGTTTTTACTCAAGTAAATCAAAATGTTTCTTGTTCAGACAGCACAGCATACTACATTGCTCACTCTATTTCCACGGTATGTAGTATAGTACATGCATTTTCAACATACTGTACATGTCATGGAAAACTATTTATTTTCCCGTGCAGAATCAATGCAGCAATAATTATTTATAACATTTACAGTACCATTTAAACATTTGGGGTCTAGAGGAATTTTTGTGATTTTGAAAGAGCATTATTTTATTATTTGATAGCTGCATTTGTTTGATCAATAATACAGTTAAAATTGTAATATATACATATGTATTTTTAATCAGTATGTTTTAAAATGTAATTTAAAATTTTAATACTAATATTGATTTGGCACTCAAAACATTTATTTTTATTATAATCTGTTAACACTGAAATTTTTTGTGAGATTCTTTGAATTCAAAAGAATCATCTTTTAATTAAAGTAGAATTGTTTTAAAACTTTATCATTACTGTAACTAATCACCAATTTAATGCATTCTTTCAGAATAAAAGTATTATTTTTTATCTTACTGACCCCAAACTTTTGAATGGCAGTGTAAATAGGTACAAAATAATAATAATAATAATAATAATAATAATAATAATAATAATAATAAACAACATCCAGGCATTCAAAAAAAAAAAAGGACATTTTTTTACACAAAATTTTCTAAGTATGCAAAATGATCACAGTGTATTGTTTTGACATGTTCAGAGCAATTTGAATCATGTCCTTGTCTTGTTCCCCGTCTCTCCAGATATCAAAAATATAATAAGAAAAACATATTGTGGTCATTTGACAACAATGCATCATACCATTCTTCGATTGTTTATTGCTGTATATGTTTTATCTCACATACTGTCTTTTAAAAAAAAATGAATAATATCCTGTAAATGTAAGTATTCATACTAGTTTTAAAACTTTTAATAATTGGTGCAATACTGCCACAGATCTGCAGGGCGGCGATCTATGGAGGATGACAGAGAGCTGCAAGCTGGACTGGGGCAAATATGTATTCATTCTTCATACAGCTCACTAAAGCACCTCAGGAAAACATTCCTTTTAAAAACAAACTGAATCCAGCGGATCAATTGCTGTGTGTTAGTCCGTTTGTACGTTTTGGGAGAGGGAGAGCTTAGCTCAGTTAGACTCTGTTTGACGTCTGCCTTGAAAATGGATTAACATGAACATCTCTGTACCTCACCGCAGCTGTGTTCACAACACCACCGCCCCCACCCACACACTCTCGTTCCTTCTCTCTCTCTGTCTCTCTATCCACACTGCTGTCCAAGCTGCCTGCAAACAAAGCTCCGCACAGTGTGACACTGGCACTGGACTCATTTGCAGGATTATCTGTAGTGGACAGCCACGCACACACACACACACACACACACATACTTGTTTGCTCACTCTCTCCCTCTCCGGGTGCATGCACATACATACACTCCTGTTGATTAGATAAGTGTGTTAGTTTATTAATGCACAGTGATGTGAGAAGAGAGGGTGGGGGTGGGGGCAGTAAAAGAGGTTTCTAGGGCAACAATGTTTAGCATTTATCGCCTTTATCAGGAAATTGAGAATCTCTGAACGTTTGTGTTTGTTTGTGCGTGTGTGTTCGGAATTTAAACCAGCACAGCAGACCAGAGAGAAACAGGCTGTAGAAGAAACATTTAAATATTAAGAGAGAAAAAGTCTCTATAACGATGAATGTGGAAGGACAAAACCAAAAAGGAAAGCTTCTTAAAAACCTTTTTAGGCATGGAATGGTGTGGCTGATTTGAAACACTCTACATAGTGCACAAATTCAGGGGGCATACAAATAAATGTTTCTCAGTCAGAGACTCACAGTTTCAATAAAGGTAACATGAAGAGGAGAATGTATATTTTGGTATATGTATATCTATTAAAAGTTGAAATAAAGGATCAATTCTAATAAAATGTTTTAGATTTAAAACATTTATTAGAAACTGGAAATAGTGCCTTGGCGACCAAGTGAAATAAGTTAAATCGGAAATAAAATCCAGATCCTAAATGAAAAACACTCATGTAATTATAATCACCATTTTCAAACTTGGTCTTTTTCCCCACTACATTCGTTGCAATGAATTCTGGGATTGCCTACTCTGTGAAGGATCCATTCAATGCTACCTGTATTCTTGGCTAAAACAAGGTATAATTAAGTTGCCTACCTTTTGGAACAGCTTTTGAGCTGCGGAGCGCACATGATGCTCTTAAAATGGTGCCTCTTGGAAAAGAGCATGTGTGTAGAAAAGCTTCTAGATTACATTGTCGTCTACAGGAGACAGCTAATTAATGCACAGCAGAACGGCTCTACTCTGCTTTCCTTTATTCTTCTCCTCCCTCTCTGAAGCTCCATATCATTTTCCACATTTGCTGTAAAGGAACTTCAAGTGCAAACTAGATAAGAAAGCAACAATTATGAATATATTTGCATCCAATCTTTAATTAGCACTTCTGTGATTCTGCTTGCTAACCTATTTCACGGTGACAAATATGGAATTTCAATCAATTTTGAGTAAGCTTGAAAGTTGTGATGGAAGCAGGGGGATGAAGCAATCAGACACTTGAGACATCATTGCAGACGCAGTGCGGCGTAGCATTGCTCGCTGTTGAGTGTATGCCCTAAAATGAAGCGAGGCAGTAGACTGAACAGCCTTTGCATGGTCCGATGAAGTCATGGAGCAAAGGCAGACGAGTGAAGGAGACACAGCTGACCGGCCCATCTGTGATTCCAGAAAATATTTCAAAAGACACCCATGTGCCTTGAATCTTTAAAAGAGGTGCGTGTGCCGTGCATGTTTAAAAGATATACAGCTGTGTCTTGCATGCTAAAAAAGATGGCTTGCGGGTCCTGCATCTTAAAAAGGCCTATGTGCCCTATCAAAAGTCTTTTAAGACTGGCCAGCATAGATTACGATACCAAGCTTTTATCAAAATGACCTGGCTGCACAATATTAAATTTGAACTGTAAAGCAGAAGAAAGTCTATAGCAGAGGTTAAAAGCAGAGTTTTAAGCAGACATAAAGAATTAAACATTAGGCAAGACTGTGCTCAATAAAAGTTATTCATATATTGTTCCTAAAAGTTCATATTACATAAAAAGGCATTAAATTAAAAAATATATAACCTAAACAATGTACTAAAATTAAATGTCAGAATTAATCAAAAATCATTCAAGGGTCAGTTTTTTTTTTTTTTTTTTGTCTTTAGTTTTTTAACTAATACTTTTATTTAGCATGGATGCATCAAATTCATTCAAAAAGTAAAGACTTTTACACTGTTACAAAAAAATCTATTTCAAATAAATGTTGTTCATTCGAACTTTACACAAATCCTGAAAAGGGTTTGAAAAAAAAAACTTCAATTTAAATTTTTTTTGTACTTTTATAATAATGCTTCCTAAGCACAACATCAGTGTATTAGAATTATTTCTGAAGGATCATATGAAGACTGGAGTAATGGGTCCTAAAAATTAAGGTATGTCATCACAGAATTTTTTTTTTTATATGAAAATATATTCAAATAGAAAACAGTTATTTCAAATGGTAATAATATTTTGTAATATCACTGTTTTTCCTGTATTGTTGGTAAGCATTAAATACTTATTTCTAACCAATCATAAGATGCACTGCAAAGGATATCTGAAATGACCATTTCCTCAAACGAAGTCCACACAAAGTCAAGGAGGACTGACAATAGAACAGCAAGCAGACAACAGGAAGTGGAAGCTGTCAACATCCTTCCCCATCAATAAACTCCTATTGTAAGGTCCAATCTGGTTGCAAACAAGATCAAAGGTCGCTTTGCAAGAGGACCGATGCATCCTTTGAGATCATTCTTTGATGTTAAAGCTATTTATACACCAGCTGTAAGGTGTGGCAACCCGAAAGAAAGGAAAGCCCGGTTTTGGTGAAATCTTTGAGGAAGGTGTTGGGTTGTACTCTATGAAATGTACTTGCATAATTCATGATACTATCGATCTGAGACAATTCACTTTGAGGAGTGCTGCAACTTCCCAGTTCATTTCAGATCTAAGTTGGCCTCAAAATAACCTATTGATTTTTGATGGGGGATAACAGTTACGGCCAAATGAACCCCATTTCAGCATCGTCTTTTGGACTTCCAGCCAAAGATACACGAAATGCAGAGGACATCCAAAAACGCTCAGCTAGGACAGACAGACACCCTGGGGTAAACTGGCAAACATATAATGTGCTCATATTGCATTGAACATTCATCATCGTCTCTCTGTTGGATGCTTCTGAGAAAGGCCTGCCTGGACACCTTGACCTAGACCAAAGGGTAAAACAAGTAAATGGCAACCAAAGGTGATCAGATTTACTTTTCTGTTTTGGTAGCGGGTCAGTATCAGAGTCTTGACCTTGTGGGTTTCATTCCGGAAGATCTGGATGGTTTTATGGTCTCAGATAAAATGGCAGTCTATTTCCAACACAAGGTGACAATTATCTTGCAGAAGAATCCACAATACTTTATAGGATCTTAATGGAAAGCAGCTGCAATCCATAGAGCTTTCTCTTTTCTTGTAGTTTTTTCAACCTGGTTGTTGGATCAAGAGGTCTTGGTATGGGTCTGAGCCTTGAGGTTTGGTCATGGTCTGAACCTGGGCTCAAAAGAAACTAGTCTTGGTCTGAGTGATGCCTGAACTATGAAAGTAGCTTTACTCTACTAGTAAAATGTCACCTCAGGCTAACTGTGAGCGCAAGTTGAACCATGGTGCTATGTGGGTGATGCGTAAATTTGACTTGCACCATTTGCTGATCCCACTTTCCCCTTTTCTGCACCCATTTCATAAGTAAAATAAACAAATCAACAAATAAATGCCATTAAATTAAGATTAATATTAAATTACCTCAGTTCAATTTATTTAATGATCTTGTTTTCATTTTTCCTGCCATTGTTTCACGGTGTGTTTCTATTGTAGCCATAAATAAAAATGGCAGAAATTCAATAAAATGTATTTAAAATAAATTAACAATTAAAATATTATCTATGTACAAAATAAATCAATTAACAAATATAAGTAAATTAAACCTTAAATATTATGTTCATATATTCTTGTCATATACTGATCTTATTCTCCTCTTTCTTGTCATTATTTTAATTTTTTTTTCTGTAGCTATGAATAAACATAACTTTAATAAAATAATGTTATGAACATTCAATAAAAGAATATTATGAATATTACCTACCAACAAAAGAACATTTGAATAATTAAATAATTGATATAAATCATAGTTATTTCTATCCAAAGAAATAAATAAAATATTATATACAGTATTAGTAAACATTAAATAAAAATAAATATTACAAAAAAGATAAAATAATACAAAAGTAAAAATAAAATGATGAATAAATCTATTTTAGATTTATTTTATCTATTTTTATCTATTTTATCTATATTACAAATAAAAGTACTCAAAGCAGTGTTACTATATGCATCAGCACAAATCTGATTCACGCAGACTACCTCCCAGTATATGTTTAAATATCATGAAAGGTAATGAATATATGTGAGCACAAAGCTATTATTCAGTACAACCAACTCAAGCTGTAAAGCATTGAATATATATGCTAATGCACAAGATTCGATCAAATTATTCTATTGTGCTGGAATAATGAATATTTGTGAGTACAAACATGTTCTAGTTAGCATGTACTTAACAAGGGCACTGGCCTTCATCAGAGCCACTGCTCATTTAAAGAGCTACAAAGAGGTGTAACATACAACAGCACAACAAAACCTCTTTCACAGTAATCTCCCCTGAATCTGCATATGCTTTCACACTTATCTGACCTTTGAAACACCACTGGGAGCAATTCACATCAGATGCACAGAAGATCTACCTTACACCAAAAGCAACTTCTCCATTAGTGTCTGCCTGGTAATTTCCTCCCGAACTTGCCACTTCCTTTTTATATTCCTATTCTTTTGACTCTCCTTCTCTGGCACCACTTGAAAAGGCAAACTGTCCTCCATCTGCCACGATGAATCCATTGTCGCACATCGAAAACAATAAAGGGCTGAATTAGAGAAGAGCTTTCCGCTAGGCCTTTGCTCTACACTGATCGAGCAGAGAAGAGGTCGGAGGTATTGATTACTATTTAGCCGGGTAGGATGTGATTACCGTACCCACTGGTGATCCTATTTAATCCCTGATGGATTATTTGAACACTGCCTCTCTTTAGTACAAGGCCAGCAGCAGGTACGAAATGGGATGTAGCTTCAGGCCAGGATGGTGCCTACATTCTGAGGAGATTACACCACTAACAAATACTGTATTTACCCAACCTTTCACTTGTTTTGTTGACCTTAGGGTTATTGATTTGGAAAAATGACAAAGAAAATGTATCAAAAAGGTGAACAAACCGCAACTGATCACAATTCCCAGAGGAATATCATTAGAGTAGATAAGGTGTTTGGAAACATTAGGACTGCTGCTGAATCAATAGACATTTAGATTGGGAAGTGACTTGGTTCTTTACAGCGAGATCCTCCTGAGAGATAGCTGTACGCAAGAGCGGTCGCCAAGTGTTTCATCAAGAGTGGAATGAATCCCGGGAAGTGTGTGGCCATATACATGCAGAGCTTGTTCTTCTCCGTCCACTCATTCACCAATGAATAGAGAGATTGTGTGTGATTCAACAAAGAGAATCTATAGAAGTATCTCCCAGTCCCACACGCACACACAGGTGTCTTCACATATGTCCAGATGTTACGGATGACACTTTAGTCAACATCAGTCTGCAGCGCATGGCTCAGAAACATCTGTCCTCAACACACATGAATTCAAAAGCAGCAGCACAATATGCCCAAAGAGAGAGAGAGCGAGAGAGCAGGTAGGAATGAGGGTTTCAGACAGAGACAGACGGACAGATGCAGAGAGAAAGATTCAGTCCTGTGGGTGAGATTCAAATATGCTTGCTCTCTCGTCACAAAATAAGGGTGTTGTGGGTGGTTGCCAGATCATTGCTTTTTGGTTGCTGATATCTATATACACCTATATCTATATACACACAGTTGTAGTCAAAATTGTACCTACACTTTGCAATATTTGAAAAATCCTCCTATTTGAGCCCTTTCCAACAATGACAGTATGACTTTGAGATCCATCTTTTCACATTGAGGCCAACTTATAAGCAACTATCACAAAGGTTCAAATGCTAACTGATGCTCCAGAAAGAAAACCAATGCATTAAGAGACTGGAGGTGAAAACTTTTTGAATTTGAAGATAAGGGTATATTGAACTTATTTTGTCTTCTGGTAAACATGTAAGTGTCTTACATGTTACATGTGGTACTGTAGCTTCTGAAGCGCAGTACTAAATGAAAAAAAAATCTGATATTTAGGCAAAATAAGAAAAATGTAAACATCTTGTGTTTCCTTCTGGAGCATCAGTAAGCATTTAAACATTTTGTAATTTTCTGTCATATTCTTCCTTCAATGTCAGACTTATTAGAGTTTTACAGTCTCTCTGCAGTCAGTTATGCCAGTACGACAAACTATGCTTTGAAAAAAATGCTTAGACTGTGTTTTGTAATAACCTTAACCCAAGCATTAACAATAATAATAGCGATGCTTGCCATAGCAACCTCCACTAATAATGTATAATGAGGTGTGTTAAAGGTATACCGTAACAGTCATTGCATACAAGATGTAAAAGAGCAAATAAGTGAACTGTCATATGTAATTGTGACAGAGAGAGTGAGTACATACATCCAGAGCATAACTGTCTGAGTGTATGAAGCAGTTTTTCAAGGTTCCCATATTAAAACCAATAAAGCCCTATAAATCAAGTATTTACATGGAATGAGCAAAGGAGCAAATGTCGCCTTCTTTCATTAACATTTGCTCTTTCTGTTTATTTTTTTCCTCTTTAAGAGCGCCTTGACTTTCTTGTAACCTGCTGCTGTTGACATGCTTCCTCTTATATGAAATATTGCTGTTCGTAAGGGCAGGTTAGCCCAGACCGGTCTGCCTACATCATTTAAAAAGAGTTGCTTTGAAGAAGAAGAAGAAGAAGAAGAGGAGGAGGAGGAGGTCACAGCCGATGCATCCACACACAGAAGAAAAATAAAAACTACTTAAGCATGAGCTCGCAAATTAGCAGGAATGTCTTTCCAGCCTAAAAATATCTGATTATATGCAACGTTATATCTTCTTATGCATCATTACAATAAATAATGCAATGTCAATTGGTACTTAAACAGTTAAGGTTTCAAAGGTGAGGCTGATCAGAGGTGATTGCTAATTGTGTCTGAGCAATCAAAACAATGAAGAACATAATTCTTTGCATAGCCCCAGAGTAAACAGATTCCCTACATTTGCATGTGTAACACAGTGCAAAGCCATTAATGTAGCTCTTTAGACTAGCATTCACTCTGACACTAATTTGCAAACCCAAATAATATAAAACACAAAGTGTTAGTATTAGTATACAAATGATTAAACGTCAGCGTATAACCAGCTGTGGTATGGATGTAAATAACTCCCCGCAAAGCATACAAATTCACCTGGTGGATGACAAAAAAAAACACAAATCTTGAAGACTTATATTTAAGAAAGGGTCACTTAAATCACTTACTCACCAACTGATCCTCTGCTGTAAATGGGTGCTGTCAGAATAAGAGTCCAAAAAGCTGATTAAAAACATCAAAAAGAAGTAATCCACACAACTCCAGTCCATCAATTAACATCTTATGAGGCAAAAAGCTGCACGTTTGTAAGAAACAAATTCACCAATGTTTTTTTTTTTTTTTTTAAACCATTGCATCCAGGTAAAGTATGAACCCTTTATCCATAATATCGCTCGCTCCATCGAAAAACCAGGAGAGAAATATTGAGAATATGTATAGATCAAGCACTGTTTACAAAGAAGCGTTTTTATGAATTATGGACTCATAATTTGGCCTGAAGTGATGGTTTAAAGCTAAAATGCCTTGATGGATTTGTTTCTTACAAACATGCACCTTTTCACTTCAAATACCATTAATTGATGGAATGGAGTTGCATGGATTGCTGTTGCATGTATTATTGTGATGGTTTTCTTTATCAGCTGTTTGGTCTCTCAGTTGCTCACTCCATTGGTGAGCAAGTGGTGTAATGTAAAATTCTCCAAATCTGAACTCAACTACATCTCAGAAAATTTTCATAAAAGGCTTCAACCGTCCAGTACACCTTAATAACCACATAACATGCTGAAAACACTTCACCAACTGCATAGAAATGCCCTGGCAACCAACCACAATATTTAAAGTTGCTCTAACTAATTACTGCGTCTGAGCAATCAAAACAATTATGCAATGATTCTATTTATGGTCTCCAACTAATTTCATTCACTACATTTGCATGTATAATGAAATGTAAAGCCATTATAGCATTATAGTAAAGACTCTGGCCTGGGTGTGTTATGGTTAAAAGCAGCATTCTCTCTGAGACACACTTCTGAATTTACAAAGACCCGTAGCCTCATATTTCATCAATCCCGTGTTCTTGTTCCTGTGATGTTGTTCTTTAGCTTCAGGGGTTTGGTGACTTAGTGCACAGACAGTGCTGTTGTGAACTGCTCAAACAGGTCACTAGAGCATCTATTCTACCTGAGGCCATCCAGAGAACAAGAGAGAGAGAGAGAGGACAAGACAGAGAGGGAGAGAATGTAAAGCAAAGGTAAAAAATATGCACTGTTGTCTTGGTGCTGTTCTGCCTAAGGCCTGAAATGTCAAGGTATTGTGTGGCTTTTTGGTGGACAGCCATGTGTGTGTGTGTGTGTGTGTGTGCATGCACATGATAAGAGAGAATTCCTGACCAAAAGGTTTTATGCAGTTAATGTGTAGTATGCTTTAGTGTATGAACACAGATTTTATAATATTGGGGAGGGGGTGGGGGGGCATATGTTAAAGAAAGAAAGAAAAAGATCTGGGTGAATTTCCATTTCATGTTGACTTAAATTTGGGTAAAAAAAACACTTGCAATGTGTTGTGTTTCCTTAAAGTTGACCTTTGTTGACATTGGCACCGCTTGTGCTCTTCATGCTATGAATCTGAGCAGTGGTGTGCATCTATTCTTATATCCTTGCCTCTTATTCTCCTTGCATGTCTCTCTCCTCTCCGTTTCTCCTCAAGATGACCCTAAACGTTTCTAATTATGAGCTGGTTCCTGCCGGTGTTCCGGCTGCCAGTGAGTCAGCTGGGTTCACTGATCCCTCAACGTGTACAGCTGTTATCTTTGACTTGTATCCAAAACCCAGATTGGAAGCGAGCTCAGAACCAGACAAGTGTGAATCCCTATGTTTAACTGCTAGGGTGCTGTTCCTCTGTCAGCCGTTCTGCCGAGGACCCCAGCGGTGTGTGTTGAGCATTTACCTGTGGATTAACAGAACATGATCCAGGGGAAGAACTTGAAAAGCTAGACGTAATGTGAGTTTACTTGCCCTGGAGAGCATGTCTGCCTGCCGTGTTGAGGAACTGAGGGAGCCAACTAAATAAAATAAAAAAACAAGGCCGAGATGGACACTGAAAGAGCAGCCTCCATACTAGGAGGTGTAAGCAGTAACCCATCTCGTCGCCTCTTTTCTCTCCTCAGGAGGTTGTTGAGGAGCGTGCTCTGAAACAGGGTGATGGAGGCTGAGGAGCCTGTACAGGCCTTCGATACGCAACTTAAAAACAACCTCCAAATACTCAAACAGCTTTACAACGTTGAAAACTCTGAACTCTGTGGACGAGAGTAAGTCTTTTGAAATCATAGAAATTCATACCAAACTATGGGTTAAAATTTGAGTCAGTGTAACTCAAGTTCTCAGGACATTCACTACAAGTCAGAAGTTAGGAAAAAAATCAGATTAAATAATTAAGATAAAAATAAATTTGTTTATTTATATACATTTTAAAATGTCTTTTATTCCTTTGAAGTCAAAGCTGAATTTCCAACGTCATTACTCCAGTCTTCAGTGTCCATTTCAGAAATCATTCTAATATGCTGATGCCATAGCAGGAATAAATTACATTTTAAAATATTTCAATAGAAAACATAATAGTATTACTGTTTGAATGTATTTGACATCAAATAAATGCAGCCTTAGTGAGCATAATGACTTCTTCATTTTAAATAATTTTTCAAAAATAATTTTAACATTTAATTCCTTGATTTATATTATAGTGATTATTTTAATTCCTTTTATGTAAAGCACTTTATATTAGCATTGTATATGAAATGTGCTATATAAATAAACTTGCCTTGCCTTCTTTCAAAAACACTTGTTCTATATATAGGCTCTTTTTCATAAAGTGAAGTTGCATGGGGACTGTTGAGCTCCAAATAAGACAAAATGCAACTTCTGCAAAATGAAATCTCATTTGCGTACATTCAATTATGTTGCATAAAGCCAATAACCAAAGCAGAATTTGAGTGAACTTTTCTTTTAAGTTCCTTTATAAATGCTTGTGAGTGGTTATCAGTGCCGTTTCTTTCATCTAGTTTTTATCTGGTTTACCTGCTTGAAGTTTTGCCCTGAGAACTGTTTATCTGACCACAATCTGCTGGAACACATTCGGCAGGTTCCTGACAGGCTGAATTGCTGTTGTCTGACTGTTTCCTCACATCTGATGTGTGCAGGAGCGACCGCTTCTCTGGAGTAAGAGGATCTGCACTTTAAGGTCGTTAACATAACCTCTGGTGCCTCTCAAAAGAAAGACAGATGAGAAAAAGAGTGTCAATTATTCATAAAATGAATAAATCATCTAGTATATAACTTTGGCACCACCCTGGTCATGTGTTGGCTTCAGAGACGGACGATGAGAGGCGAGAAAAAAAATCTCATCCTGTCCTCCTGACCAGCAGCCATCAGTTCTATTATTCATCTCCTTTATTATGGTGTCTTCCTCTGACCTCTCGCATGCCCTCAGTAAATCCACATGCAGTGACAGAAAGAATGAATGACTGAGGGGTGTAAATATATCAAGCCAGATTAGCCTATGCATTCAGGATCCCATAAAACAATACATATGAAACTGCTACACAGGTGTTTGATCAAGACTTGATAAGAAGGATCTATGGAACATTACACAGATTACAAAAAATGCATCTAAACATATTGCTCTGTTTAAGTAAAAAATACTAAAGTAATTATCTCCTTATTTCGGCTTACATAACTGTCATAATTATTATTCACATGGTTAAGCACTGCAGGTGGATTTTAATATGCACGGAAGGTCACAGACATTGCGTGTTTTACAATGTCAAATGTTTGTAATTCATATCCACGTCGCTTCTCAGTCACACGTTACATTAAAATTCATTGAAAAGACAAGAGAGCAGAGGAAGAGGCATGTTATCCACTGCCTCTGCGTTCACTGCAGGGCAAATTAGTGAGAGGTACAGTTATGTGCTCTTTTACATGCATTTATGTCCATGACTTACATTCATATAAACATGCAAAAGCAAATAACTGTCAGTGGCACAAGCAAGAAATGAGCCGTGTATAATGGATTCCTATTGAAATGACTGAATTCAGTTGCAAAACAACGGCACATTTTCTTCTGCTGAGGCTTTGTTTAGAACTGACATTGTTCAGCTATTTTTACTCGTGGGCAAAATCCAGTTACGTGTGAGTGCGAAACTTCCCAGCACAGATTTCACATTGGGCATGTGAATTTGCCATGATGACTAAAAAGCTGCTAGGTTTGAAAGTGCTTCCTACATTACTACACAATTGACAACATTCCTACATTACTAAACAATTTGCCCATAAAAATGTCACTAATGTGACCAGATCATTAGAATTAATTTAGTTTGGCAGATGTGACTCTGGACCACAAAACCAGTCTAAAGTCACTGGGGTATATTTCTAGCAATAGCCAAATATAATGATTTACCTTTTATGCCAAAAATCATTAGGATAATAAGATAATTTTTCAATTTCCTACCGTAAAGAAATCAAACAATTTTTTTTTAATTAGTAATATGCACTGCTAAGAACTTCATTTGGACAATTTTAAAGGCAGTTTTTTATTTATTTATTTTATTACCCTCAGATATTCAAATAGTTGTATCTCAGCCTAATATGTCCGATCCTAAAGCCTATTTAGTCTATTTATTCAGCTTTCAGATAATGTATAAATCTCAGTTTCGAGAAATTGACCCTTATGACAGGTTTTGTGGTCATCAGTTACAGATAATGTAAGCAGCTTCAATATTGTGTCTAAAATGTAAATTACTTGATACTAACAACTTCTTACTCAAAACGTGTTTCTCTGCATTTTAAAGGAATATTCACCCAAAAATGAAAATGTAAATGTAAAATTGTTTCTTCATAGGGACATATTTTTTTTTAGAAATTTAGGATTAAATTATATGCTCACCAGTCATCAGAATTCAACATTTTCAGCACATTTTCATTTTTAGGTGAACTATTCTTGTAAGCACAAAAGTGCATAGCCATTTAGAATAGTTATAGCTGCATTAAAAATCAGATTTGCTCGGTTTGACTGTGATTGTGTGGAAACTGGTTCACACCTAGTTAGGACACAGTCCTAATTTCACTTTAATATCATATTGAATTCAACTATAACACCCTAAAATAAAACAGTTTCCATAACACAACAGAAGCACATCCAGTGACACATTCACCGAGTGTCATGGATTCATGAATATAGCCTACTGTTGTTCCTGCATTACCAGCCTGCTTTTCCAGGCTTTTTCCAGCATACAAATCTAAACACTGAACAGATGTCTTTGTTTTCACCACAATGCATCAGAAACTCACAAAAGCTGCCCCTGTGTTACACATCTGTGGCAGTGTAATGAGAACTAGCAATTTCACCCCTGTAATTTATTTTATTATTTTATCAATTACACCACGCGATCCACCCATTTTTTCTACATGCACACAAATATCCATGCTTTACCCAGAGCGCTTTTAACAATTTATGTAATGCTCGGCCCTTATCGCCACTTCAGAATGACTTTACTGTTAAAGTGGTCAGGGTGGTTTAGTTTGGCACTACAAGCTTCTCTATGGATAAAAGGTGAAGCTTAACCATTAAAAGCCTCTTTTGGGTGTATCTCGGGTCAGAGTGCTCGTTATGTGCGCTATGCTAATGTGTGAAGCCATTCAGGAAAGAGGCTTGAAGCAACGAGTGGGCCTCTCTTGACAGTTAGAGAAAATTTAAATGATTTCTGAGCAAGAGCTCCACAGCAAGAGGTCAGCAGGAGGGAGAACCACAGGAAAGCTTTTAAATCACTCAATCAAAAACTTAATCAGTGTCAAACACAAGGACAGAACTATATGGCCTCTCTAAACTTTGGTGAACGGCCCGGTGCTTGTAATAATGGTAATAAAGGGGATTGCATGAGGTAAGATCAGCTCAGTTCACCACTGACTAATATCATGCTTACGCAAAAAGACTGTCAAAAATCTGCAAAAACATTTAAGCTGCAGGATGCAAAAATGTTTTTTTTATTTTTATTTATTTTTTTATCATAGTTCAACTTTTTGGCCCTTACAAAATATTGCTTGAAAGTTAAAATTATAAAATAAAAAAATCAATGTACAATCAATTAATTAATGTACAACATACATTACAATACTATTTATTAAGTCCTTGCTGAATAAACACATTACAGTACCTCATGGTGATTCTGTTTTGCTAAGAACATAATTACTGCAAACTAAAATAGTTCATAAAGTTCATTCTTTAGAAGCTTTTAACGGAAGGATGATGAGAAAATCATTGATGAAACAAGGAAGCCATCCCACCCTGCAGCAGCTCAAACTTTCCTTAAGGCCTGGTTCACACGGGACGATTTTAAAATTGTCGGACGATTTTCCAAACCTGAGAGACCCCACACACGGCGATAAAAAATCACGGGTCTAACAGTTTTGGTCGCTCAGTGTGTGGTGTGCAGCCACACGGCAATATCAACACATCACACACGAACCGATTTGACTCCCGAGCATTCCCAGGTCAGACGGGAAATCTCGCAAAATCCCTCGAGATCAAACGTGACTTCAGAGTAAACAATCACGGCGGATAAAGAGGATGCAGTGGCCATAGTTTGTGCTTTGTTTTTAACGGAAAAAAAAACATAAGAAAAACAAGAAAAGGCGATGGTCAAAGAGGTGGAGACAACGCGAGCATGGACTATACTTGCTACATCATGATATGGAGATAAGTTGTTGTTTTATCTCATAGAAATGTTGTTACGTACTACACAGATTAATAACCGTTGAAATAACGTTCATATATTCGTTTCCATGTACTCTGGTGGACTGCAGTTGTGGATGTAGTTATGCCCATCGAATTTATTTGTATTTGTTATATTTGTTATATTATATACGCCGGCTGTTTTGATTTTGTTTCCCGGTACTATCACTGCCTCGTCACCTCGCTTTCTGATTGGCTACACGCCACAGTCCACAGGCTGCGTGATTGTTTGTCTTCGGGGGACACCACACACGAGAAGAAATCGGGCCAAATAAATCCAACATGTTGGATATCCCCGATTTGAGATCGGAACGGTCCCGACGTCCTTCCGAGCAGAGGAGAGCAGTCTTAACACATCACACACGGCAGGAATATTTGATCAGATTATTTTACGATAATCGGAGCATCCTAAGATTGTCGGAATGTGTGAATCGTTGCTAAAATCGGCCCAATTATCCTGCCGTGTGAACCAGCCTTAAGACTCTGATTCAACACATGGAGCAAAACCGTCTAAACACACACATCTCCAGGGCAAATAACTTCATCCAGACCCTTAGACAAGATGATATTAAGATATGAATTATTATTATTAATTATTAATTTCGGTCTTATTTTAACACTTTTTGTTTCTTCATTTATTTTCTAATAAGAAATGGCTTATCTGAATAATTAATGCAGCAAATATTAAATGATTCATGCCTTAACTCTTAGCTGGGAGAAACAGGGACATATTTCAAATCCACTGATACTGTGTTCAACTGGAGCTACTCAATGCGGTGCGTCAGTCAGACCCATAATCGTACAATTCATGTTCATAAATAATTAACAGCAGCTTAATCCTGGACCATTTAAACATTTGCTAAAGAATCTCACACTTAATTTTCCCCTTTTTAAATCACAGTTTCTTCCAAATGTTAATTAATATATGAAATATTGAACAGTGACTCCCATTGTTGTGGACTCATAAAAGGTTATTTTCTGTGGCAGCATTTACTGTTGAATGATCACTCTCTGAGGAGCACCTTCAACCTACAAAAGGTTCTGAAACAATCTCAAGACAAAAATAGCTCACACATACCTTACATAAAGGTAATCAATGAAGCAATTAGAGAAATCAACAATAAAAATAATAATAGAAGTCCATTAAATAAAATAATGTTGTATAAACTACTGTATTTATCCAGGGTCAGTAATCTTTGTCAAAGTTTTTGTCTCTCTCAGTTTTTTTTTTTTTTTTTTTGTTGCTGTTGTTGACAGTAGATACTTTTTTTGATCACATAAATGCATCCTTAATGAGAATGAGGGGGCAAAATTCATACTGAATAAATATTTTTTTTTTCTGTAATATAATATTAAGAAATTTAATTCAGTGAGCTATAAACTTCTTTTTCCCCCCGTGGGTGTTATCACTCTACAAAAGAGTGCTGACCCCAACAGAAAGCCGTGATGACTTCATCATATCAAACTCAACCAATCACTTCCACCTCTTCACTCAACACTGCCTGGATATTACCCACACTCCCCCAGGGTTCAGATCTGTGTAATTGTTTTCGCTCACTGTCCATCACTGCCCTGAAGAATCAGCGGTGGTATTTGGCATCTGTTAGGAAGGAGAGGGTGGGCAGAAACTCTGCCAGCCTCTTTAGAGAAGGCAGAATTATAGCACTCGGTCCTGTGGACAGCACCACTACGGTTATAGAAGCAACACCGGCCCCTGCGGTATCTCATTAATCACCATGGCAACTTAATGGAACATGCCAGGATGGAGCACTGGTGAGGTGGAGATAGAGGGGAGCATGCGGCAGCTCCAGGTGTCACTGTAATGCAATAACACTGGCACTCAGTGAAGTCAACGGCCCAATGGCCTGTTATGAATGTTCAGAATGGAGTGCTTAAAAGTCTGAAGATCCTCTCCTCAAGGCGAGAGACTGCTTTAGGTGACCAATACTACATGACTTGCATTACATTTATGCATTAGGGAGGTATGTTATCCAAAGAGACTTAGTGTATTCAAGGGAAACTCTACATTTTGACTATAAGCATGTTCCCTTAGAGTCAAAGCCAAGACCTTGGTATTTACAGCAGCAGTAAAAAGCTGTTTAAGGTCAATAAATCGAGCTCTGTTGCATGCTGTTGTCACAGATAATTTTATCATTCAAATTATTATTATTTTATTACAATTTACTGTTTTACAGTAATGCACTTTCAGTGGAAGTCTTGGGGCAAGGTTTTTTAAAAGAAAGAGCAGAAGCAAAAAAAAAAAAAGCACAAGTTTCAAAAGCAGAAAAGCATTATTTTTCTTATTTACACTAAAGGTTTGGGATTGGTATTAATTTTTTTTAATAAATAAGTTTGTACAACAAGGATGCATTAAACTGATGTAAAAAATTAAGTAGAGACATTTATCAATTGTTAATTAAACAAATATGACCTTGGTGAGCATACAAGATTTCTTTATAATTTTTTTTTTTTTTTTTGTATGTTTAGTATCTAGTATATGGTAATGACAAGATTTGACATTGTTCAATTTTTTTCTCTTTTGTTTAAAGTGTTTGAGGTGAAATATTGAACATTTATTTGCACAGACATGCTAAGTGAATGACTTGACAATGTTCAAGTTAAAAATGTTTATTGTTAATGATTCACAGACAGTACAGCTTTCGAAACAATGTGTATTTTATCCCAATGCGATGCCTACGTACCACCCTATAGACTTATTGTAAATGCATTACTGGAAATGATAAGAAACTCGTATTATTCTAAAGGATTTGCTTGTGAACTGTCTGTGCATGACTTTCACTGGATAAATGATAAGTTTTGTGTACTGTTATGTTGGTTACGCTTTACAATATCAATATGCATAATGAGTGTGCGCAATGTCAGGTCTTCTGTGTTCTATGGCCTATGTGACAACACATAAAGCCTTCTTCAGTTCTTCAATATCCCAAAGGTTTTTTCTGTGTGCCCTAAGTGTGTCCTTTCAGGTCCTTCTCTATGATGGAGTGATCTCATGTCATCGTAGCTGAAGGCTAAGGGGGAGCTCAGAGGAAACGGGTGAATGACGGCTGAGTGGAGCTGAGGGTCAGGGTGAGCGTGTGCACGGCTGAGGAATGAGCCTTTAATGTAGGTTTTTATTTGTGCAGGGGACAGTGTCAGACGCTTCAGTAAATTGTGATTGGTGCAAGAATCATCACCTACCAGAGCAGGGATTCAATTCCAGTCAAGGACAGGTCAGAGATCATTCAGAGGGGGTGGAATTAGAGACACTAAGAGAAAAAAGTGGGAGAATACCACTATTGGAAAAGAACGATCAACAGAACTGCAGTTAACATGTAGCAGCCTAGATGATTTTTCAGATTGGTTGTCTACTACAATTAGTGACATAGTAATACAAAAAAATAAGAGCATATTGTAGTCTAATAAACACAACTGGTCAAAATTTTGGGGTGAGAGGCAAAGATGCATTAAATTGAGCAGAAGTGACAGTTTGTAGATTTTTAATTTTACAAAAGATTTGTGCTTCAAATAAATGCTTTTTTTTCTATTGTGTGTGTGTGTGTGTGCACGTGCACTGGTTTGGACTGTTTATGAGGACACATTTGTATAATGTATAATGACATGGGTTTGATACAGGTATCGCAGTGTAAAAGTGCTTTATGAGGACACTTCCTGTGTCTCCATAATTCAAAAGGCTTAAAAAACATCCTAAATGGTGTATGTTTCATTAAAAAAAAAAACACCAATACCAACGCACTTGTGTGTGTGTCAGTCATTTGTGATTTAGGGATTTTTAAAAGCATTTTCTCAAAATCTCAGGTACCAATATTAGCCTAGCATGCTTGGCATATAAATGTCTCTAAAATCCAAAAAGCATTTGTTGATAGTTCCCAATGGACTGTACAAGGAAAGACCGGAAATAAAGGGAGATGGGATAGAGAGAAGAATTATAAGTACAGGGAAAAATGATTATCACTGAAAAATAAAAACATAAGAGAAAGAATGTGGAAATAAGAAATACCTGGCATGACTCCACCCATCGCATTCATTATAGTCCAATTATCTTTCACTCTTTCTCCTCCTCTCATATCACTTCCTCTCTCCATCCCCTGATCGTGCCATTCAGGTCTCGCTCTGCTTAAAGTAGAAGGCCTGAGGAGAGCAGAAGTAATCTAAATCAGTCTCTGCCACAGACCTGAATCAACTCATCCTCTCTCTCTCCCCCCAAACCATGGCTTTCTATTAACATCCCTTTGTCAGATTTGTCTAGACAACTAGATGACATTTAAGGAAGTGTGATTAGAAAAACCAAGGGGGAGAGCACAAAAACTTTGACTCTGAGAACTTCCTGTGATCATAATTCATTATGGCCCATTAAATACTTACAGATGAGACCAGAGATGTGATTAAATACTTGCTAAAAACCACTTTAACATTATTCACTACATACTGCATTATAAAATATATACCAAAAGCAAAGTACTTGAGCTATGCCTTGTAGTCTTTTCAAGGCTGACTAAAAATGGTAGTTGGTGTTTTTGGAAATACTACGGCTCATTTTTAGTTCTTCTGGTTTTATCGAGTTGTTATCCTCAAGGTGACGATCTCCAGGCAGTGATATTGCATTGATGACCTCTGCTTTTCTGAGGTTCTCTGCTGCTTGCAAGTGCTAACTAGCATTAGCAAAGAAATCTCAAAAAAAGACTTCCAAGAAGTCTAAAAAACTGCAGCGCAAGGTTTGAAATAACAGACTCCTTAGTCTCGCTAAATTGCTTAGTTACTGTAGTCAGCTGAATAAAACACCAGTGGATTACGGGGTTTTCCTTTTTACTATTGCTATTGCTGAGTGGGGTTACTGATGGTTAATGCATCAACGGTAACATTCAAAAGTGTGCAGCCAGGACTTTTTTATTCCAGAAATTATTATTTTAATTCAGCAATGATGTGTTAAATTGATCAAAAGTAACAGTATTGACAATGTTTTATTATTTTAAGTGTTTTGAATTTTTGAAATCTTTTTCAAATACTGTTCTTTTAACATGTCTATTCAAAAGAATCCTGCAAAATGTATCATGTTATGTTGGATTTCAACATTGATAATGATAAGAAATGTTTCTTGAGTAGCAAATGATTTCTGAAGGATCATGTGGCACTGAATACTGGAGTAATGGTGCAGAAAATTCAGCTTTGCCATAACATGAGTTAATTACATTTTAAAATACATTAGAAGAACACTGTTTTTACTGTCATTTTGATCCAATAAATGCAGCCGTAGTGAACAAGACTTTTTTCAAAAACAAGATCTTACCGACTCCAAACTTTTGAACAGTTGCAGTATTTCAAGGCATGAGTAAATCTTGAAATGTGCAGATCTACAGCTCATGCAAAATATGTGCTGAATATACAAACAACAGTCTGTCCTGTAAAACAAAAACAAATTAGGTACCATTATCTTCCCCAAGAGACACTTTGAGCAGTCGGTGGCCACAAATATTCATGACCATGCATTTTCAATATTGGGTCTAAGCAAATGTTGAAATAACAAATGCAGAGAGTTGTGAATTTATCGAGGCCTCCAGCCACCAGCTCCAAGCTAATGAAGACCATTGAAAATCATACACTATGATGTATGAGATATGGATAATGTATACAAGCTGAAATGTTTGCAAGAAGCCGATCACTAAACTCATTCTCTCATCAAGCACCTCTGGATGTTTACACTGATTTTCTCTAGAACAACTTTGATGGATGAAAACCTCATCTCGTGTCAGTGATGCTGAAGAGCTGTAAATAACTGTCAGATGCTGTTGCGCTGCATGCATGTCAATCTTAATACTCAGGGCTTTGATGTGATGGCTGTTTTAGCTTCATAAGATGCACATAAAGGTCTTTGCACGGGAAATAATCAAAGCACTGACATTGCTGCAAGGGGGATTGTAGGAGAGAACTCACTTTCACAAACTTATCATAGTAATCTGACACTGGCGTTTAGCTCAGAAAATAAATCGTAAAGAAACCTACAAGATAGTGTTGCATTCTAGCCTAAATGAACAGCAACTGTTAAACGCCAGCAGAAGACCAGCATCAAAGCTCTCCGCTCACAGACTTCCATCTCCACTGCTTTAAGCTGAAGCAAACCGAATCATTACTACTCGGGTAAAATAAGGACAAAAGAGCTGTGTTCTGTGTAATCCCTCCATTCACACGTGTGTACCTGCTGCCTCTTTTCACCGCTTTATGTCCCCTGAGCTCCTGCACTCTTCTATCAGCTTCCTCCGTTATTTGTTTTAAGCAACCTATCTACCTTAATTGAAAATGGGAATGAACACACCATTGAAAAAAGAATAATTGACATGGTTACACTGCGCTGGTAAGCCTTTAATTCAATAATATGGCAGATTAAGGGGTTGGATTCTACCTTCTCTGGAAGCCCTCCCAATGGGGAATGGTTCCACTTGGCCAAAAAACGATTATAGAGGAATGAACACGGGCACAAAAAAAGAAAGAAACCCAGAGACAAATGATTAAACTTACCAGCACACAACAAAAATTGGGAAGTATCATTACCTCTACCTATTCAACCCCAGAAAATACAACACAGTGATGATATCCATGCTTTTCCTGCCAAAAGTTAAATGCTTAATTACCTGTAAACAGATGGCCAGCACACATCCAAATCCAGGCAAAATCAGCTGTTGCACAGAAAACGCATCGATATATGTGTATGCATGCCGCACACAAAGAATGTAACATGTTTGCTAAATTCTCAGCCTGCTTTAGAGGCCTATGGTGCATTTGTAAGGACAGTGTGCATATTTAAGGCCTGCCTGCTGATTCAAATATTTAACCACAATCAAAACATTCAGTTTGCTCTTAAGGGAAAAAATCTATACTACACCGTATAATTCACAACAAGTTATTGAAGTTATATGTTCTTATCTTACTGGTTTCATTCATAGAGATTAATATAATACATATAAAAATACATTTTAGACATCATATGTAATATATAAAACAAAATTTGTAATAATATAATTATTTAATGCAACAAAGAAGGTTTTGTCACTGCAGTGCTGATGCATGTTTTTTTTTTTTCTTTGATATTTCAGGCTTGTTGAGCTTTGATGGTCATTAAATGTGCTTTAGCTGAACTGGATAATGACACGAATCCTCAATGAGCTGACTTTAACTGAAAAATTGACTTTGTTGTTGTCCTCTTGCATTATTGACAAACTATTTTCCTGTTTGACACTGCAAAGCTGCTTAGACACAATCCATATTATATAAAAGCGCTATATAAATAAATGTGACTTGACTTTAAACAATCATTAAACACTTAATTATTTAAATTTTTATCAGTTATTTCAAATGTTCCTGCAGACTGACAGATATCATGTAAAAGCATGGCTCTGTGACAGCGCTAGAAAAGGCTAAACTAGTTTTGGAGGTCATGTGGCTGAAGCTGGGAGAAACTAACACGGAAAAGCATTCCAAATTGAGGTCTAACAGTTTTGGAGGGACATGAATGCATAAATATTAACAAAGAGTAGTGAAGAATTACCTGTTTTTCAGTGGCAGCAGTAGCGGGATGATGCGCAGTGCCATGTGCAGTGAATAGACTTGTAGAGGACACAGTGCTTTTGAGTGAAGAGCCTTTCACAATGTGATTGGGGCTATTGCGGCAGACACTTACCTCTGTGTTCAGCTCGACCTTTACTAATCTTTATCTCTGTGGCCGGGAGGACTCTGCCACTCACACTCACTGGCACACAGCCATCAGCAGCGTCTCTTCCTCATCTCGCCTGCCCCATTAGCTGCTCCTCTGGTCCGTCCAGTTGACGTGTGAGTGGGATTAGTATTCCTGAGCCATCGGACTTTCACAGCAGTCAAACAAAGACTGCGGCACCGTGTGTGTGTGTGTTGGTCCTGGGTTTGAGAAGCAAGAGGCCATAGGTCTGTACAAACACTGATAAACACACTGACGACGTGTAACAGAGAGAGAGCGAGGGAAACACAATGGTTGGCAGCTCAAAGCACATAAACAGTGGAGAACAAAGAAAAACAGAAGAAAGGCAAGAAAAAGAGATGGCAAGTAAATGACAGGAAAAAAAACATAACCCCTCCCAACAGCCACCCCTCAAAAAGCCTACTGAGCATATTACTTTATATATCTCCTTTGTCTCTATGAAGAAGGATGACAACATAAAACCATTTAACCTCACCATTTAGGGTTTAAAACACTCAATACCTTTCAGAGATGCAAGACATGGAAATTACAGCAAATCCAACGGCTCAAGTTTTTCCTCACGTTTTCATTATACAGTTACCATTATACACACGTCTTTGTTTTGGGGTGAACTGATCAAACTGGTTAACTGATGTGTTCTTGCAATCTCATGATCTTTGCATGCATAGAAAGAAAAAGCTAAATGCTAAGACTCAAATGCAACTAACCCTACAATGAAAAACATGGTGTAGAAACTATTTTCTCTTAGGATAGTAGCTTCTTTTAAAACATAATCGAATAATAATCTAAAAAAAAAAAAAAAAAAAGGTTAGGAAGATTCTGTGTATTTTATTAAATTGACAATTGTTTATTTTTATTATATTTCATATAATTATATTTATGTGTTATTCATATAAGTATTATTGCATATATTATTATTCAATATCTAATTAAAATATTATAGTAATAATAATAATTATTATTATTACTAAATAGTTTTTATAATTATTGAACATTAAAACAGATACATAAATATAATTTAATTTGCAATGAGGACCAACTTGGTTTTTGTTGACCACAGTTTGTTTTGTGTGGCTGCAGAAAACATAAAACCTATGAGGAAGATTAAATCAATTGAAAAAATAAAATGCTACAGTATAATTACAGTGTTGCCACTTATGTCCAGTGTAAAATCGAAGTCCTGAGATAAAAAATGGTGAGAGAACAGCTACATTAAACAGCAGACAGATTATAGTCGTGTTGTCTGAAACTAATCAAGACCCAAGCTCCTCTTGCGGTGTAAATCAGACAATCTGAGGTCTACTGAAACCCAGCCGCTGTTGACCTGCTGTGTATGTCCAGACAGACTGATACATCTGTGCTATCTGTTCTCTCCTCTGCTTCTCTGAGATAGAGACACACAATTACATACACATTGTACCCCAGAGCCGTCCACCCCACCTCTATATCTACAGCAAGGCTACAGCATTGATTTCAGTTAAGATAAAGCATGCATGCACATACACACAAACGCCAGAGTACATATTTCTGATACTTTTTCTGTTATTGCACCTTATATTATCTGCAAGTAGTTGGGGGTGGTGGGGTGGGGGTTCTCAAATGGTATCTGATTTTCTCCACTCTCTCCTATCTGTAGGTTTAGAGATTTGTCTGAGATAGAAACCCTCCAACTTCAAGCAAGAAAATAAATAAATAAATAAAATACAAATCATGATTCACTTTATCCCCACAAGACTCGAGCATAGCATCACAAGTCTGTCTGAGTGAGAGTTTTTGGTCTATTTTTGTGCAAGTAACAGACAGAAAGTAATGTCAAATCCTGAAAGAAGTTGGGACATGTTCAGCTGATTCCTAAGGGTGTTTGGAGACAGACTTCTCTGGAACAACAGATACTCGGGGGCTCGGCCATTCACTTTTGTGTGTATATATATATATATATATATATATATATATATATATATATATATATATATATATATATATATATATATATATATATATATATATATATATATATATATAAAGAAACAGTAATCCAATAATTTTAAACACTGTTTTGTATTACAAGTTGTTTGTAAAACCACAAATTCTGCCAAAAAGTTATATATAATAAATCATAACAATGAAGGAAATGAAGGAAGCATTAAGTGATAACAGAATTGCTACATGAATACTAGTGTAATATACATATTTTTTTATTTTTTATATGAGAGTGTTACAAAAGACACATTATAAAAAACAATAATAATTAAAAACTGATTCATGAATGTACCATCTCACTACTGGCCAAGGGTCTTGCATTCATCCATCAGTGCTTTATCCTTCACAACAAAAAACAAGGTATATATATTCTGGGTGCCATGACAGTATACAGTACGAGACTGCAGCTGAATCACAGAAAAGGAATAAAACAGACATGAATAATATATATCTGTCATTTGATAATAGATTATTTCACATAAAGAACTGTTCATTCCCCTTTAAGCAAAACAATACTGAATAATAATAATCATAATCTATGAGTCATAAATAATGGTGAGGACATTCATCTTACATGCATACCATATAAATATTAATGCCACCTAATAAAAGCGATATGATACGTTCAGAGCAGGATATAATGCTCTTCACTCCCTGCAGTTCATTGCAATAGTCTACCATCTACCAAATGACCCAGTTGCTCAAATCTCTGATGTCTGTAAGTCTCTCCTTTCAGCCAATTAAGTTAGACTGCAATAGTAAACAACATCAACTTCCTTTCCAGACTTCAGTCTGAATGGTAAGTATGTGTTACACGTGCTTGTTCACTGAAGCTGAGGTTGCCAGCGTTTGGGCGTTCCTGCAGCCTTTATTGAGAGAGAGAGAAGCATGCAGACTGCTTGGCATGTCTAAGCATTTACTCAAGACAAATTTCAAGGCCAGCTGGGATGTGTCTGTTCCTGTCTGTGTGAAATCATCTTATATGAGCTTTGTGTGTTGTATGTGAATACATGTTTGTGTATGTGTGTGCATGAGTCTCCAGCTTGACTTCTACAGTAAGACGACAGCTCTGGATAGGCTTGTCTGCTTCCACACACACAAAGCTAGCCTCAGGACAGGCTGACCATATTGTCGGTCGACAAGATCTGTTAGTGGCCAGTTGCTCATTTGGGTTGAAACAACTCCTCTTCTTTCCTGGAAGTGTATATTCACGTGCATGGGGTCCCGTATATGGACTCATGCAGTAAGCTCGAGAAACATCAGAAGTAGAAAAACAAGTATATCTTTCAGATGGCCATCCGAATACCGACTATAATGAAGACAGAAAGATGCTAGTTTGAACAGCATTCTGCTTCCACAGTATGTATACTTTGTGCATTATGCAAATGTTCTGTATGCATGGAATATCTGGATGACCTACAGCCATGATCTTCTATTTCCATTTGTGACCAAATAAAGTAATATATGCTGAATTGTTGGACTAATTTAGTAGTAAAGTGTATTTCCTATCGCTAACCCTAAACCTATCCCTCACACACACACACACACACACACAACCATTTTTCAAAGAAATTCTTTGTAAAGAGAACTGCCACTGGTGCTCCCTTCCAAAGTAAAAATGTGAGATGTTCTATAATAATGAAGAGATATTGATGAAAATCAGTTTTGCATTGTAAGTATGAAGTAACCCTGTGGCCGCACACTTTGTTCATTGCAATTGTGAAGTGTAAAAGGGCCGTAAAACCATCTTTATAGGAAAAAAAAAAAAAGTTGGTGAGTGACAGAATGACAATTAGTCACCATTGCTGCACTGCTCAAAATAAAAGAGCACTTGTAATACAAAACGACATAAAATTGTCAACGGCTCATGGAAGACACTTCCTCCCAAACTGGAGCAGCTTTGTTCTTTTTCTTAGTGCTGTTGAAATGAATCGTTCATTAGTCTGTGCGGAATTCCACCCACCCTAAGAGCCTACTATATTAAGTTTGTTTTGACTTCCTTTTCTCTTCGTACCAATCACTTGTTCCACATTTCCTGACAGCATTCATCCTCGTCGCAGAAAATTAGTGGCTTTTTATTAACCTCTCTGAGACAAAAGATTCTCTCAGAATGGGAATCTAATGGAAATGAAAGTAACCAGCCCTTATCATTTCTTTTATTTCAAACGACTGTCTCTTTAGTGGTCTTAAGGGCAATGTGATTTTTCTTCTCTCTTAGGTGACTGATATTCAGTGTGTATATATATTATATATGTATATATGTATATATATGTATATATATGTATATTCAGTGATCTGGACCTTGTTATTGATGTTTATTGGATTACAGGTTTCTACCCCTTTAAAAATATGATGTTCTTCTTAAATCTGCCTGTCAAGTGAATCCATTTTACCATCATTAATGGAGATGGAGTACCATTTAGGGAATGCTGGGCTTCCAAACAGTTTTTGTCAGCTGAACCCCTATGAGCTCAATAATTTACTTCAAGTAGGCAACATCTTGCTTCTGACATTATTACTTGTGAAATATGTATACTGTTATTTTGTGTCGCATTTTAATATACATATTACAAAGTACTTAATTATTCAATTTAGAATTGGCATGTCTATAACCAGTTCAACTACAGACCACTGGTAACCGATTTAATGTATTCTAAATCCATGAAAAAGGCAACAGTGAGTGCTTCATCGATAAACATGCTAATGGTTCATCAACAGCCAACAACTTGCAAAGCTTACCTTTTCAAAAAAGAAAAAAAGAAAAAAGATGCTTACAGACTGAAACCAGCACTGCTGAGTTCTCTATTAGAAACCTTCTCTTTATGGCAACATATACATAAAAACCTAGTCTTCCATATTAGCACTTTTGAAAGGGATTGCACTAGTGACAAACTAGAGAGTATATGAAAATATAAAAAATAAATAAATAAAAAGGGGTAAATTGTGATCAGGGATGTTTGTGAAACCTACTGATTGATGACATATTAATCTCCATTTGAAATGTTTCTTGTGCAGAACATCAGAATTAAAGAATGATTTCTGATAGATCATGCAATGAAGACAGGAATAATTGTGCTGAAAATTCAGTTTTGCCATCACAGAAATAAACTGCACTTTAAATTGTTTTAAAATAGAACAGTTATTTCAAATTGTAATATTATTTCACAATATTAATGTTAGAATGCAGTCTTGGTATAAGAGCATAAGAGACTTCTTTCAAAAACATATTTTTTTTTGTTTTGTTTGTTTTTTTTCATGTTTCATTCATCTCATGTTAATGATAGTCATGTTAAACCACAGAAACATGTGGAAGTGCTGTTTTGGTGGGAGACGTGACACAGGACACAGGAAGCAAGCTCATCTCAGCTGTGCCCTGGTGCTTGTACAGAGAATGAATCACAGGCTAATTGCACATGAATAGTCTAGGACTAACGAGAGAGGAGCAATTAGCCGCCCATTAAAGCCTGAACAACAAACCGATCTTTGATTCACTGTCAAAGCAACTGCTTTGCATTATTTGGGATATAATTAGCATACACGTTTCTTTTTCTTGTTTTTCTTCCTCACCTTAGCATTGTGATCCAGGGGTAATTAAAAGCTCATTGTACCATTAATTTCTCACCAGCTAGCCTCTACTGGAGCGTGAGCATGCAAGAGTGCGTGTCAGACGTATATAACCTGTTAAAACAGAAAAACCGAATGAAAATCCCAGGCTGTAATGTATCATCTACTTAACCTGACAAAATATGAATGCTATAGCCTCAAACAAAGAGATTATGTGCTGTAGTAAAAGCGACATGTTTTGCATGTTATAATGCGGAACAAAAGCCTTGCAATAAACTTGTTGCGGCAAGTAATATTTCAAATGCATCAAATATGCTGTAGTGCAGATTTAACAGCGACAGCTGAAAATATTTTCCCATTACAAAGCACTGTTGGCATCCTGGTACTGCCGTAGACATGTATGGTTATACATATTAATGAGGTAGATTTGTTTATTCATTTCTTGTTTTACCTAGCAGCTAAGAGAGAGAGGATTTTGAAATGACACTCAGGGTTTGTAAATTAGATCAGACATCTCTTCGACTTGTTTTTCTAAAACTAGCCCCGTGGTCTGCTCTTTCCTCTCCATCTTAATTCCTCCTCATTAAGCTCCTTCTATAGCAACTGATTCTCTGTGCATGTAAGAAAAATGCTCATCCACACGTCTGCGATATGTGTTTTGATTTTATGCCTCTCTGCGCATCCAGAGCTCTTGGCAAATTACTTCTGTTAAATGGTAAAAGAATCTTTAAACTTTGGGGGCAAGTGGAGTAGGTGGTGCAGTGATTTGATTTGCAGCTTGTCAAAGTGACTTTTAGTCAGATTTTGGGGTTGCCACCCTGGTGAATAACAGCAACAGAAGACTTTTTGTTCCATTCTCTGATCTGTTGGTGTGTTTCTTTACGCCCGCTTGCTGAAAGAAATACAGCACATCTTTCTTCTGCACACTCAACTAATGAGAACTTCCTCCTCACTGTTTTTATATGTCAGTTTGCTCAGTTTTTAGCCATTTAATAAAAACAATACAATGCGGGTACACAAGCACCAAGAAAAATATGACGGTGTTAAAAAAAATATATCCAATTCACTTTGATAAAATGCCGTATGGAAATTAAATCTTTGAGACTTAATCATTCCTGATTAAAAACACACAGCCTTTATTTAGATGAAAAAATAAATTGTCAAATTCAACCTGTCTTGTTACATGAAACACAAATTCATACCCTTTTAAAGATTTGAATAATACCTTCAAAAATAAAAAGCACAAGAAAAGCCATAAAAGTTGGAAATGTAAGTCTTGCACTACTTCAAGTCTTGTGGAGTTGTACAATTATTTTGTGTGAGGAACAGATCAAAATTTAATCAAAAGCAATACATTGTTTTGATTAAAAAATGAAATAGAACATGGCAAGATGAGCAAACCTCAGGAGGTGTGTGAGGAGGAACTTGGTTGAAGTGGAGCCATCTGGGGTTAAGTCATGATGTCAGTCGAGACCCAAACTCAAACAAACAGGCCTGGTTGAACTTGATAAGATTTACAGCGCACACCTTTCAACCCCTCCTACAATTTCAGAGAGAATGAGAGCGGTAGAAGAGAGTGAGGTAATACAACATATTTTACAACCTCTCTCGTTCTCAGTCTGAAGATTTAAGGTAAGGTCAACACCATTTCTGCTTCACATTACATCACACAGCGGACATGAGGAGAGAGAGAGAGAGCTGAAGGAAATGAGGGAGAGTGACAAAGTGACATACATACCTATATTTGACATCATGTTCTGAAACCTGTCCAGGCTTGCTTATCATGGTGCAAAATCATCCGCAGAAATAACCTGATTGGCTGAATCCAGATGTGCGATATGACCGCTCACCGCTGTGATCATGGGAAAAACCAGTTCTGTGCAACATCAATGCTCTTTTATGTCAGTCT
Organism: Carassius auratus; assembly: GCF_003368295.1. NCBI lineage: Eukaryota > Metazoa > Chordata > Actinopteri > Cypriniformes > Cyprinidae > Carassius > Carassius auratus. Next base: position 14,988,917 of record NC_039278.1, on the reverse strand, counting down.
GTACCACTTACATGGCTGGAGATGATTTTACATAAATAAACGTGCATTCTCACATCTTCGTTCACAATAGAGGAACTGTAACTTTACAGCACAAAATGAAGTTGGAGTTTATCAAGCATTTTTTTGTTGTGCTGATTGTTTGCATATTACCTTCATAGTCAAACAAAAGTGCCATGAAAAGTCTGAATGAAGGAAATAGATTTAATGGATCTTAAAGCGTAATTAGAGAATGCTCACTGCTCATCTGTTCAGACGTGTGCATAAACGGCTCTCTGTTCTGACTATCTGTGAGGGCAGGGACCTCCCCCTTCATTAAAAAGACTCACAAACAGGATAACGAATCCCGGAAGACCCTCCGCATGGTTCCGCCCGCCCAGTCGCTGTCACCGCTGCCATGGAGATCAAAAGCTGCCACTTTGTACTTGCACTCTGCTCCAAACACAATCTTTGAGTTATTTTCTCTCATTCATCATTTTCATAAAGAGCTTATTGCTGAGGTAGATGGAACGTAAATGGACCCGGTCGGTAATTCCAGATTCAGTTTTTGCGCTTCTTCTATTTCCCAAATATAATGACATCAAGTGACTTTAAATGCATACACACACAGATTTTTTCATCCAGAGAAGGAAAACCTTTTAGCATTTCCATTTTACAAGTATGCACCTTATTTTTCAGGAGGAATGCAGAGAGCCCAGCAGATTTGCACCAACAATCCAACAAATGTAAAGCTTTTTAAAAAAAAAAAAAAAAAGCTAACACCATTTTGACCAAAATATTAAGCAGCAAACAATGACACTGAAGACTGAAGTCATGGCTGCTTAATGGCCCTTAACCTTCATATATTATATATAAACAAATACATAACCTTCATATATTTATTATATAAAAATAAATACATTTTCAATGTAACTGCATTAACAAAAAATATATCTCATAAAATATACTATACAAAATATATATTTATTTATTATGTATAATATAAAAAATTATATGATATTGTGGAATGCCAATGCACATATTGGCTCATAGTGCTTCAGATTAAAGTCTGGCTTGGGTCATCTAGTGATCAATGTCCTCCTGCTGTATCTCTCTTTATTCATTCCTGTTTCTCTGCATCCTATAACTTAAGAGTAAAAAAAAGTACATGAATTATACAAAAAGACCAAGCAGCTAATGCTGTTAACTGTCAGTTTGTTTCAGGACCTCACTGGAGGGTGATGTTGTGCACTGTCTGTCATGCTGGCAGCACGTGGTGGCACGCTGGCCTGGTTCCATAACATGCGCTCTGGGCATTGTCCTTCCTGCACATCATCACGGATTCACTCATGGTGATGTGACCTTGCAGAGTCAGGGCTTCCAGTCCAAAAACACCCTAAAATCCCCAACCCCACCCAGCATCCCTAACCAGACAGAAACCCCTTCTTTCAGTCTGTACCCTGGGAGAAAATGATTATCTTTCTGACTGGAGAAGCATAGAAAAAGACAATTACCTTCCTCCCCTAATATCCACCCTCGGACTTGAGCTTTGCTGACAGCCACTGACTCACACTCGCGGCTTTAGTCGAGTCTATTTAAATACTGCAGTTCCTGATGAGGCCTTAACAGTTTGTAGATGATGGTGCGACACTATCTATAGAGCTCACTCTATTCACACTCTTCCTCCATTCTAAGCTGCTTTTAATCAAATTTGAGGAAGGCTTGTCCTTTGAGGAGACTTTTTAAGGTCTAATTTACCCTTGTTTTCATGCAAAGCAACAACTGGAGAGATTTTACCAAAGCCAAGGCTAGGGATTCGCACTAAATCGCTTTACATTTGCATGAATCAATCATGGACATTCAGGTTAAAAAGGAGCTTAGAGTTTGTTTCCTTACCTGAGACTTCTTCAACACCATGGCTTCTATCAGCGATTGAGGCCATATTATCTCAAAGAAACTGTCCTTGAGATAGAAATAGACCAGGAACAGTTGAGAAAAGAGAAGGTGCTGGATTATCTTGAATCCAACGGAATTACATTGGAGCAGGTGACTCAGGAGCTCTGCTTGGCTAAAACCTAAGATGGATTCAGTTGCCCCTTACAGTAAGGCTGCTAGGAACGGACAGAGGCGCCATTTCAAGGTGAAAAACCAATCTGGAGTCAAGAAAAGAGAAAAAGGCTGAGAAGGGACAAGAGAAGGAGCAAGCTTTCTCCATTTTTTTGTAAAAAGGCTCCACAAGGCAAGGTGTGAAAAAGAAAAGTGAGACGAAAATCCCAGGAAGAGAGAAGGTCAAAGTGCTGATCAATCCTAGGGTGGAAAATGATTTGTGAGAAAGGATTTGGGACAAAAGATGCAAATAGAGTAAAAGGAGACTCGCAGTGAGAGGAAGAAGATCAGTGCAGCACACTTAAGCTCAGGAAGTCTGGCAGAGCGTGGAGATAGAGATATGGCAAAAAGTGCCAAGCCTTCTGTCTGCTTTTGGCTCCCACAAGAGCAAAACTCCCTGCAGACTTGTTACAATACCCGACAATAGACCTCTTCCAAACCAAGAAGGGCTGAGTATTATTAGAAACTGAATTTTGTTTCCAGGGACATGTACTTGATGGACGCATCATGATTGGGATGAGAAGTGGGAGTGTGTGATTGAGAAAGAGAGAAACAGAGAAAGAGGGAGAGAATCCAGGAGTCTACTTAATAATCTGGTGAATTGAGAGAGGTGAGCTACTTAGCTTTGTCAGGAGTAATTTCGACATTTTTCCTGGACTGTTAGTGCAGCGGATGAAAAGGCAACCATACTCCACCCTGCTGCAATTGATACATACACACACTTCGTCATCTGGTGAAGAAAGAAAGCATAGATAATAAAAAAACTACTCATTGCCAATAAATATAACATTATTTATCATTTCAATTGTGCATATATTAAAAAAAAATATTTCAAATGTTTGATGTCACTAACCTCGCCAAATCCAGAAGTTATTTCATACTCAGAAGTGATTGCGGTGTCAAAGTGACATCTTGTAAACAGACAGACATCTTGGATAAAAACATGTCTGTGTCCGCATTTTCAAAAATTTTGTGAAACCAGCCAATCAGACTAGATCTTATTAGATCATGGGTTTGAAAAGGTTTATTTTGATTGACATTCAACTCATTATTTTACACTGAAGGTACAACTGAGTTTGTGTCTAGGTTGTACCATTTTCTGATTCCAAGGTAGGCAGATCAAACTTTTGCTTTTACCAATATTGATCAGTCTTTTCGACCCGCCTCCGTATGCTTGAAAATGTGTGGGGTGAGGATTCATCCTAGTAATTAGAGTTTAACAGTCTTAACTCACATCTGCCTCACTCTCCCCATCTCCAATTAAACCCAAGCAGACTGCAATCTGCCACACAATATGCTTTGTCTCCCTTTAAATTATACACACAACCTCACAACTGTTCAATAAAGAAAATGCATCTTTACCCCCCTTCCCTGATCTCATTTTTGTTGTTGCCTGGAAGAAAGGCTTTGCGATGGCAGCTTGAGATGCATCAATGCATGTTCAAAAACCAACAGATGTCTGTTTCTCTTTCTCTAGTTGGACAGTCTGTGTTCGTCTTGGTTGAAACAGTTAGAAAACAGCCAGACATACACATTGTTATTGAGGACCGTCTGTCAAGTAGATTCATATCCAACAGCAGAGACAGTGGAGTGAATAACAGAAACGGTAACTGTCATTTTAAAAAGCAAACAGTGTGAGAAAAATGTACACACTGTAATAACAACAACAATAAAAAAGAAATTCAAGTCATTTGAAGCATAATTAACAAAAGTAGTATGAAACAACACACGTATCTACACAAACAAGCCTTAACCTCTTTAACCTGACCTTCATTCTCAGTCTACCTGACACAGCATGTCTTGAGATGAACCGATGTTTTGGCTGTGACATTTACCCTCTCTTCTGATCTCCCTCTCATAATATGGAAAGCCAGTTGACAGCAGGCATTTAATAGGAAGGGAATGATCTGGTCTGCTTCACGGACTAGTTTTGGCCACTACTTCATTCAGCAGAATTACATATCCTCTGCCTCTCCAGTTTGTCCTATTAAGCTGGGAAAAAGGCAACAGGTCTGGGTGATTTCTTGTGTTCCTGTCCTTTTGGAGTAGGCCGAGAGCAGATAAGCAAGAAAGTAAGCTGGCAGTGGATCATTTAGAGGCGAGATGTTGAGAGTGAGCGCCTGTCTGACACTACTACAGAGGGGAACGAGGAAGGCCGTGCTTCATTAGCATTGCTTTTGCTGGAGCTGTCCATGGTGCTGATCAGAGCTGTGATGCCACTAAGAGCAGCACTACACAGACCGCCTGCAGAGAGCCTGATGTTTTGGACGACTAAACACAAATAAAAAGCATAGAGGAGAGGATTCTGTGTTCTTTGGATAGTGGAAGTGTGACATTGCAGCTTTGGCAGAGATTTGGATGTAAATTGATATGATTTAATTTCGGCACAAAGAGCTTTTCGACTGCACTGACGGCCTGTTGTTGTGATGGGTTTTTATCCTCTGGTAACCGTAGGTCCGTTTAGTCCGCAGGAAGTGTGTTGCATGCACACAGGGTATTTAAATGGAGATTGGGTAAGGGGATTATTGTCAATTATGTTGTTTTCTGGGTTATTGGTTTCAAAGAATACCAATATGTCTCTTCGCAGATTCGTTCAATTTGACTGCTGAGCAATGTTGTCTTTTATGTGATCTATTTTGTGAATCCAATCTGTAGCTTAGTGTGGTTTACAAATCCTTGAGCTTAGTTGCAAAAGGTAATGAACAAACTACCTGGACAGCATTTTAATGCATTATAGGCATGCAAGACCAAATGTAGGTAACAATATGTAGCACGCTAAGGGTACTTATTCTGTTTTTATTTTCTTCTTTTTTCTTTTTTCCATTTCAGGATCAATATTTTAGGATATATTTATGTACACTATAGTTTGGGGTTGGATAAATAATTTATGCTCACCAAGGCTGCATTTAGTAAGTGTGTTCATGGTGTGGGTGTGTGCACTTGGATGGGTTAAATGCAGAGCACAAATTCTGAGTATGGGTCACCATACTTGGCCACATGTCACTTCACTTTCACTTAAATAAGAGATGTAAGCTTTTGACCCCCCCCCCCAAAAAGAAAAAAAAAAATAATAATAATAATTTCACATTATGGGCAACTGCGGTCACTGCTTGACCATTAACCATGTATGTCCACGAAGATGGCAATCCCAAGCTCTGTGGAGAAAAAAAAAAAAAAAAAAAAAAAATATATATATATATATATATATATATATATATATATATATATTCAGACAGCACACACATTTAAAAAAAAAAATATTACCTATAAATTTGAAAAAAAACCCTGTTCCATTTAATAGTAGTATATAACTAAAAACGACTATTTTATAGAATATTTGTCAGGTAATCTATTTTCCTTTGTTTTGATAGCTTCCAAGTACCTCACATGATAACCAGTACTTGAATGTCATGAGGAGATCAGTTGCTGCCAATGTCAGTCATTCACATAATGCTGGCTAAGAATGTGATAGACAGCAAGCTCTTTGCTATCAATCCTTTATTTAAAGCAACCAGCATTCCCAAATTCTAAATAACTCCAGCATGTGCTGTCTAGTGCTGTGAATGGGCAAACCGACCTCCCCAATTTCCATTGGATTAATTAAACTGGAAAAGACAACCCTGGAAACAGCATTAATTATTATTCACAATACAATAAACAGTGTGATTGTGGGTCGCAGAGGCTTTCATCTCTCCAGGAGGTGCCAGCCTCCCTTCCTAACCTCAACCCCGCTCTCAGGTAACAGTGTATAAAATGAGATTCCTGAATGAATGAGAGGATGTGCCAGAACATATGCACCCTTTTAATGAGGGAAACTAAGTGGAACACACACACAAAAAAAAAAGACAAAAAAAAGAAAGAAAAAGAACTGACATTCGTCTGCTTTAAAGCCGAACAAAAAACTGAGTTCTCTGCATCATTTTTCTTTTCTTTATTTTATTTGAAACATTTCACAAAAGAATGTCACTGCAATAATGTCTATCCAATAACTGGAATGTTGTTTCAAAGAATCAAAAAAAGGTGATGGGAGTGTAGTAAGTCCAGGGAGAATGGAAGGGAGAGAAGAGATGTGATTTCACAGGTAATCTCAGACCAATGTCACACCTGATTGACAGCAGGACAGAGGAAAATCACATCAGGAATAATACAGAAAACATCACGAGGAAGAACATGAAAACTTGTCAATTTTACAATGAGAAAACACGTGCACACAACATGACAAACAAACACAAAAAGGAAACCAAAGAAATCAAATGTCTAACAAAACAAAGGAATTGTTATTTGGAAAAGCCGCAGATCCAAGAACAAATGTGCAGAAGAGTAGAGTGCATTACATCAGTGAGGTTTGCTAAGCAGTACAAATACTCCTGGCACTCGGGGATCTGCTGTCAGTGGCTCTCCTAATACTGAACCACTGCTCTTGCATAGTGCCGTCTCTCTTGAGAGGGCCAAAACCCAACTAATACATTCTTTTTATTATCAAAAACAGAAAAAAGTAAGTACACAAGTAGTTGTTTTTAAGTATATATAATATTTCCATGCATATTAAAACTTTTTATTAATTTGAATACATATAAATGAATACAAACATAGGTCAAAAAGAGTCATGCAGGGGAAAAAAAAAGTGATTTATATTTATAATAAACATGTTGAGATATAGCTATGTTATTAAAGATGCTAAAATATTTTTGGTTTATATGAAAGAGGTAAAATAAGTCTGAATGTGGAAAGGGATTTCATAAATTTGAACCGTTATTTGAATAGGTCAAACGTCTATGTATGTGAAAATGCGCATTGTATGTGTCTTAAAAAGCAACATGAAGCCTTTTAAAGAGTAATAATTGGTCTGTTTGTGACATAAAAAAGACAAGTGCTTGGCCCAAAGGTCACTCTAAACGGTCTAGTAATTAGCTGCGTAAAAAACTGAGTTTTTATCCTGGACCCAACCAACACAAAGACTCGCACTTCTGTGGACAAGTCTGTTGTTAGAGGTAAAAGGGCAGAGAAAGGTTAATTGTTAAGACTTTTCCTTTGCGTGTATGAGCGCAACCCTGCGGCATTTATTAGCAAAAAGTGACTGCGCTCTGTGTTTCTTTTTTGTGTCCGTGTCACCGTACTGACTACATAGGTCAAACTCGAGAGGTCTGGGGAAGCGGTGATGTCATCACAGGGCACGCAGCCGGGCAAGCAAGGCCTCTACGTCTGTGTCACCACTGGATGAGCAAAGCGTTGGAGTTTGCTCTTTTTCCTTCTCTCGTGCTCTGGCTTTTTCTTTCTCCCCCTCGGGCCGGTGGGTCAGCCTGTGGGCTGCAGAAGGATGGGGTTCACTCTCGTAATGAGGCTCCTTGGCAGTGGGTGCTCGGGTCGAGTTGAAATTGATATTCTGACGCGATCGTGACCTTTGCAGAGGTGCCTTCATGTTTTCTGTGGGAGAGATGGGAGGGATGGAGAGAGAGGGAGAGAAAAAAACAGGTTCTCATGAAAACGTTCATAAAAGTTAGCAGCTCTTTGAGGACGGGTCATGCCGACATTGAAGTCATTAAATAAATGAGAGGGGAAGACAGAGAGCGATGCAGCCGACAGCAAGACAACGCAGTAAAAATGATTGTGAAGTTTGTTCATCTCAGTGCTGTGACCTCTCACAGGTTTTTCTAAATCTCTGATCTGTGATGAGGTGCAGGGGCTGATGGGAAGACGTCACACTGACTTAATGCTCTGTTTTACTACCTCAGCACATCTACCTGAACAACTCAAAACCATCAGACTGACGCAACCTTCTCTCACTCACTCTTACAGCCATCCAGACTGTGAGAGACACATGCAGAGGAGTTCAAACGTCTGAAATCAGGAGCGGAAATGCTTTGATTTCGATTTGTATGACATTTTTAATAATAAAATATCAGTACAACACTTTGACTGAAATATAGAAGATATTCATAAAAACATGGCAGTAGCATTAGATTAGATGCTTAGAAAATGCAGAATCTTATTCAGTTATTATTTCAGTTTTCTTTGTAAAAAAAAAAAAGTGTTTGATTTTGAAGTGTAAATTAATAAAACATGGCCTCACTGGAAGTCTGTTTCCAGAGTGAGAAAGTCAGATTTGCGTATTGTCCATTATTCAGACTTCATATCTTGCATGTGTAAAGTTTCAGTTTAAATGAGGTAACAAATAATAATACAACTTTAATAACAACAAATAGTAACTGATGTTGTATGGGGAGGTATGGCTGAGAAACGACTAAGTTTTCCTGGTTGGTTCTGCACCGAGTGGCTCTATCGTCACATCAGCAGCGATTACTGCGCCGGTCTCGAAATGCTGATAACGGCATATATTACAGCCACAGCACCCCCCCCAACCCCACCCCTCTCCAGCATTGCAAACAGAGTCTCTCAGTGTGCAAAGCACACTCGTTCACATCAGCACAGGAGTGAGGGACAGAGTGATGTATGAATGCTTTAAACAAGGACAATCACTGCAAACAAGGATGGATGGAGAATGAGAGAGAGAGAGAGAGAGAGAGAGAGAGAGAGAGAGAGAGAGAGAGAGAGAGAGAGAGAGAGAGAGAGAGAAATGGAGAGAAGAGCCAGTGATAAGAGCTAAGCAAAAATACTGCAATAACAGAGCCTACAGACATGATGGTTTCTTCATCCTCAAACAAATGTCCCACTGAAAATGCTCAGCTGGTTTTGTATCTCCTTGTAATAGTTTCTAAAGGTCTAAGCAGCAAATTTAGGCACAGGTGCAGACATTCAACTATTACAACATCAAATTATCTTCATCAAGATGTAAGACCATGAAAGAACACAAGAGAGACGTAGATTTTTGCATTATCTTAAGAGAAGTGCCTGCATGTCCGTGATGCTACTTGTAGGGTTTGTTGAGTGGTTGCCAGAATGTTTCTTTGAGATTGCAAAGCAATGTTGAGCCCAAGATGAAAAAAAAAAAAGTATAAAGTATAGTGCATTCTTCTATGCAGGTCTAAGGGAAATGCTAGCACATTTTTATGGAAAACAAAAGTTCATTTCTGAAAAAAAAGGACATTACTGTTTTAATTTCCATTTAATTTAATTTTGAAAGAAGTCTCTAATGATCAAAAACACTGTAGAAACAATATTGTAAAATAATCTATTTTTATTTGTATTTCTGTGACACAATTTCTCCAGTCTTCAGTGTCACACAAACCATGCAAATGCGAAAACTCCAATTAATATGAAATTAAGAAATATTTCTTAATAGGATCAATGCTGAAAACCAATGCTGAAACTAAATTTCTGTAGTGTAAGTAGTAATACTATTATTATAATAGTATTATTAACCTTAATCAACGTTTACACTCCTTTTATTTAGACTCTACAGTTTATGCATGATTATGTTTAAGTCAAGAACTGCAAGGATGTATGAATGCTATCATGTATGTTGACCTTTTTAAAATAGTAAATAGTGAACAATCTCATATCTTAACTAAGCAATGTGTGAAGCTCTATGATTGTGTATATGCTCTCAGTGGACAGGACAGAATGCAGTCCCGTGTGTCATCCAGAGCAAATGAGAGTTTGAGATGAATTGTGACTGTAGTGTAGTGTATAGGAGTGAGTGGTGAGCCATGCTCGGGTGTGTGGGGTAGTGAGTTCTCTGCGCTCTCATTACTGCTTCGAGAGAATGTGCACTCGTTTGTCTCTGTGTGCCGCTCTCTGCCCTATGCTTCAGGCCACTTTCATTAGTCTCTTTGGCTCTTCCTCTTTGCCTTCATTTCCTGCTCGTCCCATTTGCTGTTTCCCGTTCTTAAAATAATCTTTCTTTTTCTCGACATGACTTTGTTTGGCTCCATACTGCTAAATTTCTTTATCCTCCTCTTTTCTTGCTCAAACTGACCCTGCTGATATGGAGAGGCTGCTTGCCTCTCATTAGCGTGACGATGAGGTCTGTGTGTCTTAATGAGTGTTAAAACACAAGCTAAAGTGGAGACACTGGAGGACTACATGACTTTCTTTTTCTTTCTTTTTATTTTTTACATGGAGTGAGAGACAGAGGCAGAAGAAAAATCAGTTAGGAGATATGATAATCATGGTCTAATACAGGTCTTTTTAAGGTTACGTAAAGAAATAAAATTATATGTAATATTAAACAAATAAATCCAATATTCTTTAAACATAAGAATGAATAGACTACACATAACTTAAGAACTTTCACTTTAATAAAAACAGACTGCCATTTTAATGTTTTAGCTCACTGGCCAGTAATAATAATACAAAAAAAAAGTTATTAATATTCTAAAAACATTTAAAACGGTCCATCTTTTCAGCTTCCCCCAAGCATATATGAAGCAAACACCCACTGCGGTAGAAATCTGAATGCCACATTCCTTTCATCAGTAAGTACCTCCTCAGTTAGGCTCATAAAAACTCGCTCACGTCCAGACTGTGTCATATGAGAGAGACACTCATTTCTCTCTTTCTTTCTGACTTTAGAGATCATTTGCTCAATTTGCATTTTCATTGGGGGACGCCGAGAAGCTGGCTTTCTTTTCATCTCTTTTCTCTCTTCCTTTCTGTCCCACACTCTTTGCCTGAAGTTTTGGCAGGAGACTCGATGGAACGTGACAGCAGATGAGGGCACTTGATCAGCCTAATGAGATCGAACGCAGACGGGCGTCCGATTAGTTGCAATGGAGCTGGTCTCGCACCAATCGGGACTTTAGGGGCTGCGCACAATGCAATCCGTGACAGGGAATTTCTCCCTCTGCACGGCGAACGGTTTGCCATGTAATCTATAGAAGTACTAGTAAGGATGGATATAGCAACTGATGAATGGCTGAAATCACATAAAAGTGAACATGACTTTTTGCTCAGGGTAGCCAGTCATGTCAATGATACTCCTTTGATGGGACTTTGTGATGTCAGGGTTATACATACTTAACACATGGGTAACACATATCTTTAATGTGATGAACAATAAGGGTTCACAATATAAAATTGGCTAATGAGTTCTCTTTGGGACGGATTAAATTGATCAAAAGTGATAGTAAGGATTATAAAATAAATATAATTATGTAAGATATGTACAATATGTAAGAAATATATATTTAAGAGAAAAATTGAACACCAAATCAGCATATTAGACTGATTTCATAATGATCATGTGACACTGAAGAGTAATGGCTCCTGAAAATTAAGCTTCGCCATTTTAGGAAAACGTAACATTTTTAAATGTATTAAAACAGGAAATTGTAATAATAATTTTACAATCTTAACATTTTTACTGTATTTTTATTTAATAAATGAGGCTGTGGGGAGCATAAAAAATGCCCACAAATTTAAATTCTGTCAATTTATTGACTGCATTCATTTCAAGATATTTTGAGGAATACATGTAACCAGACAGTTGACTTACGAAAAAAAAAAAAACCTATGGAAGGCAATGGCTACCACCAAATGTTTGGTTATCATAATTCTTCAAAATATCTTCTTTTGCATTCAACAGAAGAAAGAGAAACAGGTTAGGAAGAGCCTGAGTGTGTGTAAATGATGACGAGGTTCAGCACGTCATGCCCAAAGCATAATCCAAGTTCAATCAAAAACAGAGAAGCACTAAAGTACAAGTGCATTAAGTTTTTTATGGACAACACATGGGAAATTAAGTTTGCCTGTTGTGAATTATAGCGCCAATGTAAGGGAAAGTAAGCTGATGTAACACTACAGCTTGATGACTAAAATTAACTTAATGACCAGGCTTGTCTTGCCGGCCCTCTCTCATTTGGACTCTGCGCATACTCATTTATCTATACAGGTATTCAAGGGCAGGTTCTAAGATGGTTTAGATCCTACCTGTCCGATCACTACAACTTTGTTTTATTTGGAGGTTGTTGCTCATGTCTCATTCGTAACAAATCCAAATGTTTCCATATTCGCAATATATTTGAATGTTAAACTGTTATTTATAATGTATACTAGGCTTGTACATAAAATATCATCCTCTTCACATGAGCAAAGATGTCCTTGGCAACTGACTAGTGTAAATGTTTAGTTGACTATTTTATTTTGATAATGATCAAAAAAAAATTTTTTATAACAGACTGCAATGTAAGTTTGAATTGCTGGAATACGTGTGCAGCAGGCAAGACATTACAAAAAATAAAATAAAATAAAATAAAATAATAAAAAAAAACTTTCCACAAAAGTGTTTACTCACAATAAAAAATAAAATATATGGGAAAATTACTTAGTTACATTTCAATTGCTGACTGCTGGAGAAATCAGACGTCAGCCTCTTATTCTCCATCACAATCGTGTATTTATTTAGTAACATATTTTATCTGTCATTTTATCTGTCATAAGTCTCGTCTCGAGATTTTAGCTCCGTGTCGCATATGTCATCAAAATATAATATGTTTTTTGTTTGGGAGCTTTTATAAAAATATATAAATGATCATTCTTTCTAAATGTGATGTAGGCTATATAGGCCATTGTGACTTCAAATAAACTGAAACAGACTCGACTGAATAACAGAATGTTCATAGCATTTTATCTCTGTAGGTCTAATTTTCAATCATGATAAATTAATTCATTATGTAGGGGTGTAACGGTTCACAAAATTCACGGTTCGGTTCGATACGATACACTGATGTCACGGTTCGGTTCGGTTCGGTTCGATACGTTTTAGATACAGCAAAATGTAAAAACATCTCAACTTTTCAGAATGCCGCAAGCGCACCGCGGGTCATGTGACAAGAACCAACCAATCAGCTTCATCCTTTCCCGTAACAAGGTTGAGAGCTCAGCCAAGATGAAGGAACAGCTGATCATAGTTGTATATGGATTGCAATTTTGAAATAAATTTAGTAGCAGAGCTACTGCAAGCGATTTTTAGAGCTGCAAATCCATTTATCCTTCGCTGAAATTTCCGCGTCTCATGGAGAGAGCACGTCATTGTTGCTTAGCAAAGACAGACGCCTCATGAGCGCTTCTGCCCGAGCGCTTTGGAAAGGAGGAGAAAGACGTGCTTAGCGTTTTCCACGCGTTTTTAGGAGCGATATGTGAACGGCCCCTAAGGCGCTCGCTCACTCAGCACGCGCTGAAGGCTCGTTGCAAAATGTCTAATGCATTTAACAGACCAGAAATATAAGATCCTAAAATAACCAACAGGTCTGGTGTTTGGGTTGGATTCCCTGTAAGCTATAGTGTCTAAATGCTGCAGGGATAGTTTGCTGCGTGCATGTTTCTCCTTTTTTTCGTCTTTTCCCAGATAGTACTGACGCATATATCCCAGATACTCCCGCTGGTGTTTTTTTTTTTTTTTTTTTTTTTTTGTATTCCCGCTGGTGTACCCTGTCATGTTGCAGATGCGACATACCGTTGTTTATTTATCCACCACTCTCTTGCCATCACCATTATGGCTTAAAGGGAATCCAAAGTGCACCCAAACACCAGACCTGTTGGTTATTGGAGGATCTTCTCATTTCTAGTCTGTTAAACGCATTGGCTATTTTGCAACGAGCCTTCAGCGCATACTGAGTGAGCGAGCGCCTGCTGAGTAGCCTAACATAAACATATAAGATGGTGTTTTTTTCTTCTTCGGGAGTGTCAGGGGCGTTGCCTGTTACGTTGTTTGGGTTATTGGGCTACCTTGTTGAACGCATATCATTATATTTCTATCTCTCTCTCTTTTTTTTTTTTTTCAAATATAATTAATTACTCCAACGAACCGTTCGGTATACATAATGCGTACCGCGTACCGAACCGAAAGCGTCGTACCGAACGGTTCAATACGAATACGCGTATCGTTACACCCCTATCATTATGATCAATGTATCACTTACTATAGTAAAACATTGATGCTTTTGGATTTTAAGATTTAACAAAGCATTCAAACAAACGGCCGCTTTTATTGTGTTCGTTTTGTGATCGCGCTTATTCCAGTGACTTATTCCTTATTTGTTTTATGGTAAGTTCTCTTTGTAGGTGACATGATGGGGTTTCGTGACGTTGTTTCTGAGAAGTGTGTAAAGGGCAGGTTTTAGTGAAGCGCAGTGGAGCTTCTGGCCTGACGGTGGAAACGAAGCACTATCTTGGCCTCAGTGAGGCTATTAGCCCGACCCGGCCTGTCTTAAGCCCTGGCTCACCAGTGGAAAAGTGGCTAATAATTTCCTCCTATTAAATTCGGATAAAATAAAGCAGTACACAGAATCTTGCAGATTACAATTTGCAACTAGACGGATGTACTGTTACTTCCTCTACAGTCAAAAATCTGGGCGTTATATTAGACAGCAACTTGACTTTTGAAACAGCATTCTTCCATCATAGAAAAACTGCCAAGCTATGAAACATATCTGTTTCTGATGCAGAAAAGCTAGTTCATGCATTCATGACCTCTAGACTGGACTATTGTAATGCACTTCTAGGTGGTTGTCCTGCATCTTCAATAAACAAGCTACAGGTAGTTCAAATTGGATTAGGCTAGGGTCCTAATCAGGTCAAGAAAATATGATCATATTACCCCAATTTTACATTTTAAATACAAACTATTAAGTTTGTATAAGTTACAAAATATTATTACATACCTAAAAGGCCCTTAGTGGTTTAGCTCCTGCTACCTAACTAGTCTTCTACCATGCTACAATCAATCATATTCCAGACACATCTCTTTGGCCAAGCATTCAAATAATGCATCTCATAATCCTGGACTGCAGTTATATCTGATCAAATGCGCATTATTATTCCTTAGCCTGGGTTAAACAAATTATTTTACTTGGATGGAACAGCAGCAATTCTAATTATGTTTCTATTTGTTTGTCTGTTTTTTCCACGGGATTGACATACCATGGTTACTAGGATTTAGGGTTAGAATTAGCTTCAGTCTGAATCCAGATCACCTGAGAAGAGATTATGGCCAACCCCTCAGAGGACCCCAGAAGATGCCAGAATAACAGAAAACCATGGGTGACAGACAATGTCAGACTACGAGAGACTGTGTGTGTGTGTATTTGATGCAGTGGCTCTCAGATGATGAGACCATTGCGAGAGGGGAGCCCTGACTGATAAAGGGGGCTGTAATTCAGAGCCTCTATGATGCTCTAATGTCCCTCTTTGTCTGACTGAAGGACTCTGAGACGGATGACCTGTACATTATCCCTTATGCTTACATGAGTTAAACAGTAATTAAGCATATCAGGAGAGACATGCCTCATCCACCAGGCACCCAAAAGCCACCCACTGGTGCCACAGGTAAAGCATGGGTAATTTAAAGTATTCAATGGTCTTCATCTGACATTTATGACAGTGGGGAGGCAATTAATATTAAAAAGATAAAAAGGAGGAGGAGATGAGGTTCCAGAAAGGCTGTAACTCTCTAATTGTCAGGCTGAAGTAGTAGCCTAACCCCTGAACCCAAGCAAGAGTCATGCATATCAAAGCCGGTCCATGTGTTGTTCTGGGATCAGCGAGTGTGAGAAAAAAAAAATATATATATAAAAAGTAAAAAGAGAATAAGTTATGATTCACAGATAAACAGCATAATTCAGAGGTTCCCTTCTCTTGTCTATGTTGCGTGTACATCCTTTTGTGTTTTATGTGCCTTTGTGTGGCTGCATTTGCATGCACTTGTGTATCAGAGATCTTGTGGTATTGAGATCACACAAATGTGGCTTGGATCTTGATCTCAGTTTTTTAAGGTTTTGGTCTGAAAGCCAAAATAGCAATCACCTCAACCACTTTTGGAGGAATAAAGCACCCAAACATTAAACATCTGATATAATTTATTTAAGCTTACATTCCAAACTTGTGTGGCTTTTTTCTTTTAAGGAACACAATATTTTGAAGAATGTTTCTACGGTTTTGTCCATAAAATGTACATCAGTGAGTGACACAAAACCTCAAACAGGTTTGAAGGTTCTAGACCCTACTGACTCTCAATGTAGGATGAAAACAGCAAATAGACAGAATTAGTTTTATGTAGATGCAAGCAAGCCATAAGAGTTTTGAACAAGAGTCTGTCTGAATTTGTATGATATGGGGTTCCTGAATGGTAAGTATAAAAACCAGCAGTTTAATCAAAGTCTTTGATTGGGTTGCTCATTAAATCTACATTTTTCCAGCATAGTTCTTAGACTGAAATATATGGGTCTTGAAGTCTAAGCCTTAAAAGGCTATATCCTTGGTCTGGGTCCAACCTGAACTCCAACTCTGGTGTGTATACCTCTATAAATGCTCTCTTTCTCTCTCTTTGTGCAGCAGTTGTATTGAATAATCAGAGTATTTAACAGAGCAGCAGTGGGGAGTTGTAATCCCACAGCATTCAGTGCCTCACAAAAAATTAATTACAAATGAAAACGGCTTAATGCTTACTTGAACCCGGGGAGAGAAGAGAATGTCACCAAATGATATTTGTTTAGGGGATAAGGGGAGATACAGAGAATGAGAGACAGATAGAGAGATGCATGTTGTACCGTTTCATGGTTTTGAGATGAAACATCTGTATCTCAGCATCAGAGAGACTCTAGAGAGATCTTTGATGTTGACAAAATAATCAGTATGCCAACATTAGTGGTTAAAAGAGCTAAACACTACACATCATACAGTATGTACGTACATGAGAGTGATTCAACTATTTCAGGTCACAGTGCGTGATTCACACACTTAAGTTTGCACGAATACGCTTTTAAGCGATTTACTTTGACATACATGTATTAACTAGCAGTCTGCCCAAACAAACCAGGATAAGACCAATAATATCCAGACAAATTCAGCCTCAAAGAAGTAGGACAAATGAACAAGTGATTCAATCTGAGAGCACACTGTTCAGTAAAAAGAGGTGAAGTTCTGGTAATCATAAATTGTGTCAGTCTTTCCTTTTTTTGGGCAAACAATCTCTTTAAGGTCCAGGATGAGTCCACCAACAAAATGTAGAGTGTTTAAAGACTAAGGCCAGTAACTAAAATGTTAACACTAAACAAAGAACAATCCGTTAGCTATCATCATTGTACCTTGGGGAAGTAAACAATCCCAGAATGCTCCAGGGCTAATGGCCCAGTAATAACTGTCTGCTAAAAGAATGTTTACTACAAAAGTTTCCTGTCCATCAGGATTACAGCTTGATTAAATTAATCTTCATCTTCAGAAACAAAAACTCAAATTGATGGCCCAACGTTTTCTGCTCAACCTGAAAGAAAACGTTCTGTTGGCATCACAGATACAAACTATCAGACCTAAGCTTTGGGAAGGGGCCAGAAAGACCGTGTGAAACCGAAAGTGTGAAAGTGTGAAACCGATTTAGTGACAGATATGAGACAAAGCAGAATGTCTCCCGACAGTTGCTAAGTGAGACAGACAGTTTGTTGAGATTGGGTCGACTGGGCCCTCTTTACGAGCTGCTCTACTGCAGTGCAAGTTCATGAACATTTTTGTGCAGATACATGCATGTGGGCGAAAATGTACCTCTAACTAGAAGTTACGTATATCTGTCATTGTGAATCTGCTCACTGCAACTAGGGTGAACGGTTGGAAAGCTGCACAATTAGCAATGATTCAAACGAAATCAGTCGTCACACTGGCAGTTTCTGTGAAGCTCCACAGAACAGGAAGTTGGGCTGGGGTTTAAAGTAATTAGAGAGAAAGAATCTTCATTTGAATGCCAAACCTGACGAGTTTCCAGAATATTTTTTGCTACAGGACATCTGTCTGCATGGTGCTGCAGGGATGGGTAATTATTCAATCCAGCCCACTCTCATTTATATATCGCTGTCTACCACTGGCTCACTATCTTTCCACTATTCCCAAACTCCCTTTTATTGATTCCTACAACTTTTATTCCTTTATTTTTGTCAGTTTTTGTCTTTAAAAGAAAATGTTTTAAATAGAGTCAATATTTTGTCAAGCCATGTTTATTAATTTTAGTATACTTTACTCACAATGAAAAGGCATTTAATTTTAGTCGACCTGACCAAAATTTTAATCAATTTAAAACATTTTGAAAAATCTATAAACCTTTGTTTAAACAAAGAACATGTTAATAATACAAAAAAAAATAGTAATAGTAGTAAAAAAGAAAAAGTTATTTAAGTCAAATAATTATTCCTTTTTATAATCATTATTACTTATTTAATTGCTGGCATAAATATAAACCTGCTTGTTTTTTTAATAAAGTCAAATTATAGATAAAATAATCCAATATAAAGCACATTCATTAGTTTTACCCATAACAAAATATAATATTACTTATCAGTAATTTCTTTCAAAAATTTGTGCTTCCAATATTCTCTTCCTCTTCTTCTTCCCCTGTCTGTTGTCATGAAGTGCTATTGATTCAGGTCTGGTCCATCTGTGCATTCTCTCTCCCTAGACACTGCTTCTCTCCATCTTCTCTCCATCTCTCCCTTTTTCTCCCATCAAAGTCCTTTAGGTTAATGAGTAGACTGACTGATGAGCTGCAGACGGAGCGAGGGAAAAGTGTGTGTGTGTGTGTGGGGGTGAACTGTCAGTTACCCGAGATGGGACTCATGGGAGGGGTGGTCGTAATTGATCGGATTTTGCTGTAATGTATTACCACCTCCACGCACGGATAATGGCTAACGCTGGCTAATGACTGTTGGCAACGACCAGCACTTCATTGATAGCTGATGTTTGCCATTAACTTCCCTTCTCATTACAGACTATAGACTAGCTTTCCATAAGTCTCAGGCTGCTGGTTATTAACGCTGAAGAAAATATTTCAGCCAAGGGTCATTCACATCTTAATTGTGCTTTAGAAATCAATATGCAGATCCATTGTGGCAAAACCTTGGATTCTGATCAGGTGAGATGTTACATCATCAGATCAAACAGAACTATTGTTTTTCATGACCTTTTGAAGTTCGCTCCGCTCCACCCTGGGCGCTTCTCACCAAGTTACAGGGCTCTTCTCTCGGATGCCTTCGACAGCTCTCAATATGCACATCCAGCCTTGTGAAACGTACTTATGAATTCAAAACAGCCTCAAGTCATGCTCCATATTTCATTGAAGTTGAATATTTAAAAAGATCAACCCACTCAAAGCCCCATAAACCTTTCTTACGGAGGCTTCTCTGTCCTAAATATAAAATCTCATATGCCGTATCATATTACAGGGGACTCCATCAGGCTCTTGAGTTTTCTTTAACAAGCAGACAGGGCCATTCTGGTAAACAGGCTGTCTGCATCTACAAAACGTATGTTCCTCTCCCGGACTACTCTCTAGCCGAAAACACTTCCTCTTCCTTAGCCTGCTCTCCAATGAGGCCTCATCTAAGCACCTCTCATAGTCATGGAGGTTGACTATGGAGAAAAATAAATAAGAAAAAAAAACAGCCACAAACAACTGATTATTTGAGTTTTCCATACAGTATATTTAACAATAACTTTCATCTGGTGGGAAATGTATTAAAACTAAGCTACTTTTTATCAGTTTATGTATTCTGTATGAATCAAAACCCATGACCTAACATCACTGGCATCACACTCCACTATTTAGCCAAACAGGTTTTTTTTTTTTTTTTAATAAATAGAATTCCTAGCAAATGCACTGCAGTGCCCATTTTGCTGTTTATATACTTATACGTAATTTTAATTATATATAATTCTATTTCAAATTTGTTATTTCAAACTGGCACCTTACCCGAGAGAATCAATATGATAACTAACCTTTGTCTCTTACCTCACCAAGCCTAACATAGTGACTCACCATTTAGTAATTAGAAAGTATTACAGTTAATGGTCATAAAAATACAAGGTTAAGACAAGGAACACTTCTGCTGCTTGTTTAACAGGATGAAGGCATTATTCTCTTCTGAGATTGACATTTACATAATGCAAAGGTTTATTTTTCTCCTTTGTTTCTCTTGCGTGTTAACCCTTGGGCACTAAAGGTCCTCCTTTGATTTCGGATCAACTGCAATGCTGCCTTTTCTATCTCGAATACAACTATAATAATGCCACTAATGTCAACAGCTGTGGTACATTTAATCAAATCAGCCTGCCTAATCCTGCTCCGGTCAATAGAACCCAAGTAGAAACAAATAAAGCCAGATTCAGACAGTATAAAAGCAGGTTGAAGGTCACATGTTTTTAATTACACTTAAACTAATGGCTACAGAGGCAAAAGGAGGCGCATAGTTTCAGCTCATAATCTCTAATGAGACGTTTGGCGTAGGCGATAAAGGCAGATGCTTCATGCATTCGTGAAAGGTCAACTCTCATTGCCATTCTGACACAGCCTCTCTCGCCTTTTCCCTCGCCCGGCACACGCCCGTTTCCCTCTCAAATAGGAGGGGAAAAATTGCCCTTTTAACAAGAGAACCCTCTTGATGGTTCTGTCCATGCATGAAGCTGTAAACAGCACACAGAAAACATTCCTCCTCATTTAATTAGATCGCAACGATGCTTCTGATAAAAATTCATTTTTTAAAGAAGTTACGTTTGGTGAATTCTCAACTGGACTGTCTGTAAAAACAGACTCATTTTTCATAAACAAACAAAAAACTACCTACTGCTGCGTTTCTGTCTGCCTCATGCTGAGATTAATAATGAAGCAGCCTGACATTTGAAACAGAGGGACCGATTTACAGCAGTTTGAGTCGCATTTTGACTGCATGCACGCGCGCACACTCACACAGACACACAAACAAACCTAAAAAGAAAAACATTTGAATGTGTTTGTTAACACTTTCAGGCCTCATATCAAGAGAGGGTGATGAGTAAGCGATAAAGTTGCATGCCACATATTTTCATGTCTAACAGTGGTGTAGTAAACAACACATCATTATACTAGACAACAGTTCAGCGTTGGAGTCTTCTGGGCAATACTAATGGTTAATTTAGCTCCAGGACAACTGTGGCAGGCATCTCATCACAATTAGACTTAATGCAAGACCTTCTTGAAGGTCACAGATGATCTGTTATGGGGGGGGGGGGGTGCAAATAAACTGAAGCATGACTGTCCGGTGAGATGTTTTTTTGTGTACATGTGCACTGAGTGGGTGTAAGAGAATGTGTATTTTTACACTCCCCCCAGGCAAAAAGACAGAGCAATTAAAAAGACATGCACCAATAAGCCCCTTCTTCTGTAGAACATCACGGTAACCTCTGCCAAGACAGAAAAAGATGGACTATATTCTAATATCAGTGCTGAGGAGAGATCAGAAACCACTCATTTAAAGGGATAGTTCACAGAATAAATAAAATAAAAAGAGGGAAAAAAATGACTATAAAATATTATTATATTTGATGCCATACTGTTCTGATGCCATATGATTGGGTTTCATTTGTTTTGAACTTGGGTCATCAAAAGTGTCCATCGATATAATAATAATAATAATAATAATAAAAAAAAAAACACTAACTTCTATGGCATTAATTTCAGTCAATGTTAAGTTCAGCATTTACCAATACATTTTGTTTTTGTTAACATTAATTAATGCACTGTAAATTAATATGAAAACAATATTTTTACATTAAGAATGCTTTAAAAATATATATTTCTCATTGTTAGTTCATATCAGCTAATGCATAGCAAACAGGACCTTATTGTAAATTGTACTAAATAAATACAAAACTTTACCTGTGCAGTAGCCTTTATACTTTCACATATTCAAACTTGTTGTGTTGCAACGTGTCACAGGACATGCAATGATCAACACTCACTTATCGCAGTCATCACACCCAGCCTGATGCATCTTCTAATGGCATATTTAAATCAGTGCAATTAAGATGAAAACTGTGACACAGAAAAAGATTTTAAGCAGAACCTCTGGCATTGAAAGAAAAATGATTTACACATGTAAATAAGGGCAGGAACAAATGCCCCTCTCTCTTCTAATGGATAAAGCATAATCAGAGAAATGCATGAACACAAATCAGTGACCTTAGATTAATGCAGCTGACCTCTGAGTAGCTTTTCATCAATGAAACGAAGGGAGAAAGAGATATTTGTTCCCATAGCTCTCTTAAATCCCACCTGAATATACAGCAGAGAATATTCAGAAGTCCTCTGGAGGCTAATGATGTACTGGACACAAAGCCAAGCTTGTACCTGATGGACCTAAAATCCATAAAGACATAGTACAGCGACTTGTGGTAGCAAGGACAGGCTGCAGATTAGATTGAAATTATTGATTCGAATCAATTGTGAGAGTGAACATTTCCCTTGACCTCATAGAAGAGTGAAACAGAAGTAATTGAATTGTACCAGTGCATATTGGGTGTGTTCAGGTACAGTCGTTTGGAGACTCGCCTGGTGGCCCTGAAGGACTATTGACTTAGAGCTGATCCAATGACCAGAGTTAAGAAGACAAAAGCTCTCTGTGTGTGCATGTCTACAGAGATACCTCTATGAGATTTTAGCACCATAATCCATTTCTAAAGGAAGAAGGAAAATGGTAGGGAAGGTTGATTCATGAAAGTACTGGTGTAAAGTAAAAGTGAATTCATTTACACGTCCAGAGGTCGCTTTGTACACAATTTGCTGCAGAGCAACAGAGTTTTCGTACCTCACAGCATCACAGCGAGCTGCACAGCCCCCTGCAGAGCCCTACCTGCAATTACCAGCTCACTAACACATTCTGAAAGACTTGCACGAACAAAAGACAACACTAGCAAGTAAACAAATATGCCCTCGGAGCAGTCTGTGGCAATCGTTTCTCTCTATTTCTCTATATCACAAACAGACAGATTTGCAAGATAATCGCAATAGTACATTCTGTAAGAGTGACTTACTGTGTTTACACCAAGTTAAACTTCCTTGGTGGAAGTTACTGTGTGATGTGTAAGAGGCAACCGATTTGTTAGCTTGCAGTTATTAGTGTTTCTATTTGAGTGACTACATGTTTTTGTGTTTGTGTTTTACAGTGTTAAATCTCACGCCGAGTGCGAATATTTTGCTGTAATAAAAAATAAAACAAATTCTGGTGATACATAATATAGTTTGTTGCAGATATTATTTAGATTTTTTGCAATATAACCCTTTCACCTGGGAAGAACTTAAAGATATTCACTTGACACAAAATAAAAGTTCACAGCGTAAAAGTATGTAGTACAGTGCTGGTGTTTCATGCTGCAGGGTAAATGTGTGACTGTGTAAGTGTTACAGTATGTTTTAGAAGCAAGAATGATTTGCACAGCACTTAAGAGGTGTTGAAGTGAGAACTGGGTTTAAAATTCACAAAATAACATTGAGGTTTCAAGCTTCTGTTCCAAACTCTGCCAATGTTGTTTACGCCACAAACCCCTACTATCCCACCCAAACACACACAAACACCCCCTGAACAAGCTCCCTTATTCATCAATCTCAGAGATAGAATTTGAACAGGAGCAGAAAGTATGACACACATACACACACACCTGTGAGCCTACTGCTATGGAAAGGCTCACAAATATCTAAAATGGCCGCAAGTACAAGAGGAGGAGGAGAATAATGGGACAAAGAGAGGAGCCAATTAATCTGAATGTTCACAGAGGTCAATTGGCCTCAGTGCCGTCATCAGTAGATGAGGATATGCACCATGGAGCAGACCACTGCATCCCATGGGGGGGGACTGAGGTCTGAGAAGGCCTCATGATTATTAGTGTAATTAATAATAATGAATAATTCCTTAAATTTATATAGCGCTTTTCTAGGTACTCAAAGAGCTTTACATAGTCAGGTGTATCCCCTCATCCACCACCAGTTTGCAGCATCCACCTGGATGATGTGACGGCGGCCATTTTGCGCCAGAATGCCCACCACACACCAGCTTACTGGTGGAGAGGAGACAGCGTGATGAAAGCAATCAGCGGATATGGGGATTGTCAGGAGGCCATGATGGTCAGAGGCCAATGGGCGAATTTAGCCAGGATGCCGAGGTCACACCTCTACTCTTTTCCTTAATTAAGTTTGTACGGTCATTACAGAGGGTCCCGATGAATTAACTTAAAATCCTATGTGGGGTGGAATACTAATTGTACCCACAGCCACATTTAAACATCCTCTTTAATGAGAGAGAGGGAGTGAGAGGATCAGACAATGGCAGATGGTGTTTCAAGACCTCGAGTAGACAGAAGATTCACTAGAGCACTGAGCTGTTGTTTGTCTGGACTGAACAGCCTTTGGGCCCCGGTATACTTCAAATGACATTTCGAACAAAATCAGGCTGAAAAAAAGTTAGTTTTGAGTTTGTTTCAGCAGTTCGAAACAGCTCACCAAAGCAAACTTTCTGGGGAGTTCATTTTGGCTCCTAAACACCTTTGAACTTCCATTGGTCCGTGGTGGTTACACAATCGGTGGGTGTGTTCTGAAACTCCACAACCTTTGACGTGCAATTTTTTTCCTGGTTCATACCTCATTCTGTGGAGGTCCTACAGGAGAGCAACATCTCCTGAATACACTGGAGTGTCGAATAGCTGAGCTGGCACAGATATATCCGCACCTGTACTATCACTCGCGGAAAGACTTTAAAGACTGTTGACGACCCAGAATTATGCAAAAAACGAAATAGAGAAACATCAGAGACAAGTTTTCCAAAGCCATTAAAAGAAAGCAAAGAGTAAAGATATGAGGTAGCAAGTACCCAAATACATACGTTTCAAATAAATGTTACATCATACTGCTGCTGTTGTTTTTTAAATAAGTGAATTTAAAGGGTATACAAAATGTGAAATGTCAAACCAATATACAATAATAAACCTTTGTTTTGATCAAAAGTAAATCATGAAACCACATAAAATATTAAAAGGGGCAACAATTTATCCAGTTTAATAAAACAATTTAGCACTAATAAAGACAAACTGACTCCAATATTTTCCCCCCACATCATACTAAAGATTTACAGACTATGTAGACATTCACACTTCCCATAAAGGACTGATTATGGTTGTTTTGTATTGCAAACATGATACTTGACTCTGAACTTCTGCTAATCATTATTCTTTTATCTATAATATTCTGACCATTGGTGCCTGTCTCACACCTAGATTGCCTACACTTCTTCATTTCATTGTTTTGTTTAGGGTATAGGCGCATGCGTCGCAAAGTCATGTTTACATTAATCTACACCCCGCCTCCAGCAGGGTGTTGGAAAGCTAGTTAACAGTTGCTCAGCTTTTTCAAACTTCTTTTTGCCCCGAAACTAAGAACGAAAACGAACTTCATTTGAAGTATATTGGGACCTTTTGATGGAGGATTTCACACACTCCAATGCAGATGAACTCTAGAACAGCAGGTATGAAGGCCTTGAAGCTGTAAGAAGCTTATGGTTATCAACTGATATGTTTTTTTCTCCAAAAACTGATCTATAAAGTTGATCAATAATTCAAAGATGGCAAAAAAGTCAGACCTAAACCTTCAGTTTTAAACATTTAAATCACAAACTTTTATTTTAAATTAATTGTAATTCTAATTATATTCAAACTGCAATTCAGTATCCTGTTTCTTACCTCAATGAAACCTTCAGGAATCGAGTTGGAAAACCTTTTACTTAGGGGAAAAGTGCATCAGCATTCTGCCAGTGGTCAAGCAGCATCACAGAGAGCAAACAAAGAATTACTCAAAGGAGATAGAAACTGGTTGAGAATAGAGATGGAAAGATGTTCACGCAGTGGGTTGAAAAGTGTCTGAATGGTCAGAGTGTAGACAAAACTGGCACAGTGATTTCTCTTTTAGAGATGTGAAACACATTAGGGGAAAATATTCTTTTTTTTAGCTTTGCAAAATCTGCAAACTCTATCAGGAAAGAATGGCAACAATATCGATCACTTTTAATTTTGTTGTTATTATTATTTTATTATTTTATTTTTTTGAAAACCTTGCATACAGCAACAGGTAGTTAAAACACATTAGAACAAGTGCAGAATTTCTACAGGTTTTTTTCTTTCCATCTCCCTTGACTGTGGTGCACCCGTAAACACCACACAGCTTGGGTTTGGAGCACAAGCGCAATAACAAGCCATGACAACCCTCCCCATGAGGTTTAGTCTGAGATTTGGGTTTCTGTCTGTCACCACTGTGTGTGAACTCTCTGCTGTTAGGACCGCCTCTGTCATCCACAGCACAGAGTGATGGAGGGAGTCAGAGAGAGAAAGAGATTGACAGACAAAGACAGAGAGAAAGCTATACATTAATGTGATAGAATCCGCTTTTTATTTGCTCTCTGTTGCTGGTCTGTCAGTGGGAGTCCACTTAAGCCATAGAGAAGAACGCGCTGCCTCATACTTATCCCAAAGAAAAATGGCAAGTGCATGTTGAAATTTACATAAAAATGAATGAAACGTGTTGATTGCAGCATTACATGTGCAGTAGATCTGCACATTGTTATTTTTACAAATTGTTTGTCATGTTGAGTGAGTTTCGACAAACTATATATTTAATCTGGATTTTTTTTTGCCCCTCAAACCAGGTTAACTGAGACAAAAATGATCTGTATATTCAGTGTGCAGGTGCTCAATGCTAAAACGTCTTTAGGAGAGTCCAGAGGTGCTCACAGTGAGACGCCCAACAGTCTGACAGTGACACATCCCAGTCTCCCCTTCCTCTCTCAGTTTTCTTCTCCAAGAAGGGTATTTAGAACGACGACCCAGAGGTCTTTTGTCTGTCTGTAAAGTGGTGTAGTCAAGGGGGAAAGAGACTGTTAGCTGTCAGGACTGACAAACGAAAAGGACACACACACACACAGACACACACCACCAGTAGCCAGAAAAATGGGCCACACAGAATATCCATGAAAACATGCTTAAAAGAGACGAGTGTGCGAGGGAGAGCTGAGGAGAGTTCAAAAGCTGATTTAGATCTGTCCTCTTGCTAATTTTCTTCAGTGAGTCAGCACATCTCTGACTTCACATGAGTACTGAATACTTGGCCTCCGATTAAAATTGACTGGATAAACTGGAAAAAAATAGCTTTTTGCAACATTTGAGCGATAGAACAAAACAGAAGGAACAGAAAACATACAAGGCTCCTTCTACGTCTCCTGTTCTAACCAATAGACCATGGCTCCAACATCTAAAGAGCCTTTTGTGACTCACAGGCATCAAAATTTCTAACTAAATTTCTCTTTTATTTAATAATACGTATATTTTAGAGCCTGACCACAATTATTTTCTTCTTTTGAAAAAACACTTTCCCTATTTCTTTGAAAAAGAAAACAGACATTAAAATATCAGAATAGTGTATTTTATATTTATTGTATTGTTATTTTTTCCCCAGAGATTTTCATCACCGCGGTTATCCTTTATCTTGCTCACTGGGGGGGTTTGTAAGGCAGTATCTCCTGCAAAGCTACTTTGGAACATTGCCTTTGTTGTGAAAAGTGCTTTACAAATAAATCTGAATTAAATTTAAAATGTTTCTCTTTGGATTTATACATCCAACAATAAGTGTTGCACGGTCTACTTAATATGGAGTAAAAAAAATAAAATAATTCCAGTTAATATTTTACGAAATTCTTTGATTAATTTGGCATTAGTACAATGAAAATATAACAGCCAGTATTTGTAGAGAATTTCTGTAGGTTTGTCAGTCTAAGTTGATGGGTACACCGCAGAAGCCCAGTAAAGACGAGACAGATATGGAGGACAGGAGGAGAGACATTTGTGGAACAGTAGCTGAAAATTAAACCCCTGCAGCTAATAGTAGTTTTTATTACTTTTGGCTAGTGTGCTAATATTAGAATTGCAGTAGAACGTAAGATGTATTGCTGGTCACTACGAGATGAAAGTCCACATGCAAGAGTCGAAACAAACAAACAGACAAACAAAAAAAGCCCAAAGCTAAAGCATCTCTTTGGTATTAAGCAGATCAGGATGGCCTGTTCGGTTAAAAAAGAAAAATGATGATGAAAAACAGGGGAGTAACAATGAAGAAAAGATGTTAAAAGACATATTTCAGACCTTCCGGGGAGATCGAAGCATTTCACAAAGCAACAGTCTTGTCAATAAAAATTTCTTAATGTTAAAATGAGGCATTTTGAAATCAGACATCAGATAACTTGTCTCTGGCTGTAACAATCTATCTCTTTACAGCAAATAAGCAATCAGTCCAATAAAGACATGTAGAGCCTGTCAATCCATTACTGAAACTTACACAGTGGGTTCTGAACACACTCTTCATTGGAGGGAAAGAACGCTACAAAGCTTAACCAGAGAGAAAGTTTAGCTAGAGAAAGAGAGGACGTACTGCAGAATAACAGAAATGTTAGTATCACCACAAATGCTCTCTTCTCTTTTAAACTCCTACTCTTGAACACACAGGCTCATCAAAAATTACTTGTAGGGGTTAGGGGACTGCTACTCTGGTAATAGATTCAAACTCCACAGGCTCAAACACACACACACACACACAAACAAAGGAAAGAAAATAAATGGTAAAGCAGATACACAAAGTTCACTTATATCCAAAAATCTCCACAATTTCCCCTACTACTTCTTCAAAGTCAAGTCACTGATCTGCATTTCTGACCGGACATGAAACTTTCTTGTTCACTCTTTTTCTGTAGATACTACCCTGAAATTAATTCCCAATGACTTTTGCACCAATATTTATTTGTTTCAGGATATAACCCAATACCTAATCCTAACAAAGACAGGTTTCAAACGTCATTTGGCAATTTGTCCTCATTGCGGAGTATTGTGTAAAAATCGGAAAATATTAAATCATTTTAAAATACTTTTTAAAAATGTTTTTTTTTTTTTTTTACAATTCAAGTCTTTGGGGTCCAAAGTTTATTGAACAAAATATAATCTTTTGTGTGTCACAGAAAAATGAAGATTTGGAACGACATGAGGGTGTGTATATTATGATAGTTTTCATTTTTGGGTGAATCATCCAAGTTCACTTCTAGCAGAAACACATGAGTGTTTAACTGTAGAAAACACCAACTTGACTTTTCACACAGTGTGTTCAGATGCATAAACGTTGAGTGTATCCTCTTATTAATAATTAAGTCAAGTCTCTGAGACTGATGACTGTCTGATGAGGTCACGTCTGAGGAGAAGCATCAGTCTCAAAACACTCGACCTTGTATTAAGTCACTCCACAGCAGATGAACCCACATCAATCCCTTCCAAATCAATCATATGATACACACACACACATCGGCAGCAAGCCAAATGGCCTTACATAGTGCCAGACAGATATTTAGTCTAAGATAAGATAATATAGTAAAAAATAGCACATGGCAAGTAAAGAGACAATGACAGATTTGAGCAGTGCCACATTATGAATGTGCTGTTCAAAAGTTTGGAGCCCGTATGAGTTTATAATGTTTTTGAAAGTCTCTTTTGGTCACCAGTAACATGCATGTAATCCTATTAAAGGCATAATGGGGCACTTTAAAACCTAGACAACTGCGTCTCTGAGAGTGAAGAGAAAAAAAAACTCATTTTTTTTGTTTTCTTTCACACTCATAACACTATTTATGTTAAGTGGAGAAATGTTTTGGGCAGTGCTGGTGAATGCAGTTTCCCAGTCCTGATTTAAAATCCCATTAGGCTGTAATTACACTGGGTGAAAGTCCAGATCGGTTTGGAGAGTTTAGGAGTTGCTTTCAAATAGAGATTCATTTTTTATTCTGCTGAACGAGGCTCTTAACAAGGTTTAGATGTAAGCCGGATGCGTATTATGCTAATTTTAACATCGACTTAATCAGTCAAATATAAACATGAACCTGCAAATGTTTCACTTTATTATCCACATTACAGCATTTTGCATATGTATATACGAGACAGATACAGACTGTACCCCGGTTTACAGGGGTGCGATGTGACTGACAGGTCTAACATGAGAGGTGACGCTGTACCTGGCAGGGTGAGCAATGGGAATGTTGTCCCCATCACTGTGAGAACATCGGCAAAAAATGTGACACAACACGGATGTCACTAGGAAGGGAGACACCTTGTCAGAAAGATGGCGCAAACCCATTAAAAAAGCCCTGGAATATAATGACACCGAATATTCTGCCGTATTCCTTCTTTCAGGCTGCAGCAAAGACATTTCGATCTGTCTGTCATCACCAGTGTGAAGGTGTGTATCATACAGGTTCTTTTCATAATATCCACAGCAATGGAAATCTGTTCTAAAAGTCCAATAGAAATAAACTGTTCTAAAACATTCAAATGATCTTTACACAAATGTTTAATGCTTTATGAAAATGTGCCTTAACTAAAAATGTAAGCTAATTTCAGCCAAAAAAAAAAAAGGCTTGTTACTAAGTTCTGTTGTGTTTCATATGCAGAAAGGGTGTTTATGCAGAAATCTTAGACACAAATGGCAAAAATGGGAAGTTTTATTCTGAAAAAATAAAAATAAAAATGAGATAAATGTATTTAATAGAAGCTAATAAAAGTAGAATAATTAAAATAAAACGTATTAAATAACATTATTGAAGTAAATAAAAAAAAATAAAAAAATAAAAAAATAAACCTAATCAGAAAATAAATACAATTCACACCAGAAAGAGGAGAATCAAGGCAAACGCTCCATTATTCCAGCAGTATTAAATTGAAAATTTCAGAAGACTTTCAATTCCACACTAAGGACTCAACTCGGCAAAACCAGGTCAGAATCTCTGGGTTTTCTGCACACAAAACAGATGGAAACTCTTATGGATATAGCACACTGGGGAAGACAGAGAAACAGAAAAAAGGGAAAGAAAAAAGAAATGAGGACGAGACCGCCCTCTCATCACATTGTAGTAAAAAGAATTGCAGGTGGTCTCCTCTGAGGTACAGATCGAGGGCTACACAACAAATGCATGTGGGTGTAGATTCCCCAGAGGGTGGCTTGGCCACGTTTTCCCCTGAATTGTGAGGGAAACAGTCCTGTGCAGTTGCCATGAGTGATCTTGTCAAGGCAACCATTCAGCAGAGCACGCATGCAAAGAGCAGACAATGTGGTCACCATTATATTACAGTACCATAATGAAAGCAGCCAGACATATTTCTACTCAGCCACTATCCCAAAAGACCTGCAGAAAAGGATTATAGGTACCAGTGCTGCAAGATATACCGCCACTCATGAGGTATCGACTTCAAGTCTCCTCGACGCCCTCACCGTCCAAGACGTGCTGCGCCACTGCTTGCTGCTGGCTCATATTGAAAATTAATCACTTTCGGTCACTCTGACGCTCTCACCGGTGGCGATGGGAACACAGTAACTGCACTTTTAAATGAAAAAAAGTGCACAATACACTACTTTAGAATGCATTATTAGTTCTGTGCATAACTGCGATAAATGTTTTATCGTTGCCCAGCTCTAATAAATACACAATAAAAAAGTTATGTATTATTCAACATGTTCATCAGAAATTTGCTATAAAATACAAGACAAAAGAACTAGTTTTAGGCCTGCCTGTTATTTAGCAGACACTTTTCACCCTAAGGCAACTTACATTAATTACATCACACTGAACCGATCTCCCTGAAGTAATCTGAGGTTAACTTTCTTACTCAAGGCCTGCATCCACCCTCCTGGCTATTACAAATCACCTCCTTAAATACATATCTTAGGCTTAGGTTCCACTGGGTGTCTATGGCTGCTCAAATTCCTCAACCTATAACACAGCCAAATTTGTACAAAGGGAATATTTTTTGACAAAGAAGTGATTGCACTGATCAAAAGCTCTTTGATATTCAAATCATCTGGGTCAAGCAAGCGTTCAGTTTCTCATTGCGAGTCTGCAGAGCGTTTGGTGAGACAAAGCACAGTACTTTAAAAGACTGAGGAACATGATGCATGTACAGAATTCCTTTGAATGCATTTACATGAAGCTAGAGTTGAACCCGG
The DNA here is from genome assembly GCF_003368295.1 of Carassius auratus. Taxonomy (NCBI): domain Eukaryota; kingdom Metazoa; phylum Chordata; class Actinopteri; order Cypriniformes; family Cyprinidae; genus Carassius; species Carassius auratus. The sequence goes on along the minus strand of NC_039278.1, from coordinate 14,957,080 downwards.
GTTGAGTTAATGACTTAAGACCACAGATGTGCATTTTTTTTTAAGTGTTTAACATCTTTGGGCCATTCATTGACCCTCTTTTTTTTTTTCCTCTGCCCTCTCTCGCTTGCTCTCTGTGTGAGGGTAGCAGTGTGTTTCTAATGAACATAGCTGTCGCTCTGCAGGTTTCTGATTACTGCATAACTGCTTTCAATTAGTGCTGAACACATTAGCATTGCCAGCATGAGTCACACTGGGTCCAACCCTCCTTCCATTGCTCTATCTCCTCTTCCCCTTACAGTTTTAAGCATTTTAATGGAAGGCCTTAATACCTATGATGAAGGTACATTATGCGTATCCAAGCCAAGTCTAATCTTCAAAATAACTGTGAAAGGTGAAGCGAACTTGATTCAAGGTACTTTGGTATTAAACTTGGATGCTTAGTGATTACATTTACATTTATCCATTTAGCACATGCTTTTATCCAAATGAAGACTAAGTGATTCATTATAAGGAGGTGGTAACATGAGACATGAGACATGCTGCAATACAAAGTTAAGAGAAGTACAGCCTAGAATACATAAAACATAATAAAACTAAATGAAAACAGCAATAGATAATGTATACATCAAAAGTGACCGCACAGATTTTCATGATGTTACAAACAAATGCTGTAATTCTGTACTTTCTATTTATCAAAGAATCCTGGGTGGGGAAGTATGTTTCCACAGCAGCAACTTATTCTGAAGGATCATGTGACACTCAAAATTGGAGTAATGACAGCTGAAAATTAGAGTTTTGCTATAACAGTAATAAATTACACTGTACATTGATATAATGTTTCACATTATTACTGTTTTTACGATCAAATAAATGAGCCTCTGTGAACATAAATTACTTCACAATCAGAACAAAGTGTGATTAGTTAAACACAAAAAAGAAGGCAAATCTGAATGTTTATTTCTTGAATTTAAATAATTTACATTGGTCACACTTTTTAGATTAGAAAATACAAAAGTCCTAATAAATATGGAAAAACGCATCCTTGCTTCTTAGCAATTTTAAGAATATTTTGCGTATCCATAAAACAACTCACATTTATTGTACTTCATCATGTGCACAACAAAGGCCTGTAACTTTCTGAGAGAGAGAGAGAGAGAGAGAGAGAGAGAGAGAGAGAGAGAGAGAGAGAGAGAAGCCGCATTTCCACTGTCGGGCCAGTGCGAGCCAGGGCTTAAAACGGGCCGGGGGGCGGGGCTTATAGCCTCGGGCCTGTAGCACAGAGGCCAGAATAGCGCAGGGTTTCCACAGTCGAGCCTGAAGCTCTGCTGCGCGTCACTAAAACATGCCCTTTACACGCCTCTCAGAAACAACGTCATGAAACCCCATCATTTCACCGACAAAGAGAAGTTATCAGAAAACTAAGAAATAAGTCACTGGAACATGTACGATCACACACAAACATAAAAGCGGACGTATGTTTGCATGCTTTGTTAAAAATTCTAATTCAAAAGCATCAATGTTTTACTATAGAATAAGTGATACATTGATCATAATGAACTAATTTATCATTTTATTAATTTATAATTCAAACGGTCACATTTACAATGTTTACTATGGTAATGTCTTTCGCATCGCTTATAAATATTTCTGCCTTGTATGGTGATTATAATCCACATCAGATCAAGTTATTTTAAACACGCGCTGCCAACTGAAAGTGAGTTTTGAGCTCAACTTATTAAAAAAAAGTTTTAAATGCTGGTGTTACTATAGCTGCTTTTAGTTATGATCCGCAGTGCAGACGCTCTCTATTTTTATGAAAGCACCTGAACAAAAATATTCATCTATTTTGATGACATATGCTATGCGGAGCTAAACTCTCGAGACAAGACTTATGACAGATAAAATGTTACTAAATAAAAACACAATTGTGATAGAGGATAAGAAGCTGACGTCTGATTTCTTAGTGTTTAGCGTCTTTTACATTGCTTCTGCCTTGTATGGTGATTATAATCCACATTGGATTAACACTCACTGCTGACTAAGAGTGAGTTTTGAGATCAACTTATTTTATTAAGTTTTAATACTTGGCCCTCTTTGAACCAAGGTTTTCGTCGGGCCAAAAAACCCTGGCTGTCGGCCCTGAGGAAGCCCCGATGAGGCACGATCAAGCCCCAGAAGTGACGGTGGAAACGCATTAGCACGCCCGGCTTAAGCTTGAAAGTGGAAACGCGGCTAGTGAGAGTAAGAGAGAGAGAGAGAGAGAGAGAGAGCGAGATAGAGAGAGAGAGAGAGAGAGAGAGATAGAAAAAAAAAGGGTTAAGCTAATTCAGGCTGGCTTGATGACATCGAGCAGAAGTGTACTGACTCTGGGCTTTATAATCTCTCCCCAGGAGACTGCACAACACTTACTAGTGACAGAAAGAGTTATGAACACTACCATCCCACACAGACAACCAGTACACAGAGAGTGTCAGACGTGCACAAAATAGAACAACGTGCAATGGTGGGAGGCAATCATACAAGCGCACACTCACACACACACACACACACACACACACACACACACATGCGCGCGCACGCACACACACACACACACACACACACACACACACACACACACACACACACCATCATAATAACCATGCTGATGTATTTACAAGCAACACCAACACAGGAAAGAGGAAAAACCTACTGCAAAGGCAATCAAATCTGCAGTAGTAAGTGAAGCAGAGTATATACACATACGCACAGCTGGAGACATTTACACATCCTATAAACAGTGAGGTGGGTCTTTTCTCACATCCCTGACTTCATGAAGTTCTTTGTAACCAGATACATTATATGGAAAACAAAGACTCTAATTTAATAAACAAAGGTACTTCAGGTACTGAAATAAAATCAGAGACAACTCCATTATTATTTTTTTTGTTACAATGCTTCAAACTAATGGCTCAGAGGTTTGGGAGTCCTTTTAACGGATTCAAAAGAACCGTTCATAAGAGTCATTTGTCTATCAATCATACTGAAGTGGTAGCATGAACATAGTCCAGCCATCAAAAACAACATAAGTTTGTGTTTGCTAGACAGAAAGCCTATCATGAGCAAAGGGAAGATGAGATTTATTTATTTTTTATCTCAGAGGAGAGAGAGAGATGGTGGGTGTGGAAATGTCCTTTTTACTGAGGTAAACCTCAGACCAAGAGAGGAGCACTCAGGCCCTTACAGTACACTCCAATCCTAAAACGATTACAGTAAAAATTGAGAAATGGAAAAAGAGATGGTCAGATAAAAGGTAAAAAAAGGGTTCAGGTCATCACAAACAGATTTTTTTTTTCAGGTGGACGATGAATGCCTTGAGTAGATGGGTGTATGAATAGAAGGATCAATAAAAGAAAGGGAAAGTGCATTGCACAGGATAAAGAGTCACATCTTTGCAAACAACAAGACAATGTGGCTGGGTTCCCATTAATATAATTTTAGTATTAATTTGGTTTCATGCAAGTATTTGTGTGTTAAGAGTGCTGTTCCTCTGGGAGGTTTCCGGTAGCACTAAATTAGCCAGTACAATTAAGAACTGTGTGCTGAGAGTCAAGGGAGAGATTTCAGCTCCCTCGTTGCACACAGAGTCTTAAGCATGAGGGCCTGACCCCACTACATGCTCCATTCACTAAACACGGTAAGCCCCTCATTAACCAACCACAGTGGGGCCTCGGTCACACAAACACTCACCACAGAATAATCAAACTGAAAACTATTAAGAATCAAATGCAAGGCAGATTAAATTTGTTTTAAAACTGAATGAAACAATGAAAAACAGGTGAGTCAGTCATGGACTGAAGCAAGTGTTTACACTGTTAAAGGATTGAGCTCATTCTTCATTGGGACATTTACTGATGGAAACACAACAAGGGCAGCCAATTAATCTGCCTTTGATTAGGCTATAATGAGAGTTCACTGCCATCTCTGGTCTGGGTCACTTGTTTGCTTTGGTGGCCTGATCACAAATTAGTAAATAGGGAACCTTTGTCTCCTTTCAGGTCTATGAAAAATACAAAATTTCCTAATTAGAAGTTGTAATTGTTGACTCAAAATATCTCAACTGTAACTGCAACAAATATACAAGTGCACACATAAAGATACACTCTGCGAGTCGGGAATGTCTACTGAATGTTCAAAAGTTTAGGAATGGTACAATGTGTTTCTGAAAAACGTCCCTTATTGCAAAACAAGGCTTCATTTATTTGAAAAATAAAATAAAAATAAAATTCCAGTAAAACAGTTATACAGTGAAAATTTTAAACAACTCTTTTCTATTTGAATATATTTAAAATGTTAATTTGATTCCTGAGATGGCAAAGCTGAATTTTCTGCAGCCATTACTCCAGTCTTTGCTGTCACATGCGCCTATGGAAATTATTCTAACACACACTGGCTGCGTGGCGTGAGTTGTGCGTTTCTGCTGTGTGTCAGTTGCTTTGCATTTTCTGTGTCTTTAAACACCAGAATTGTGCCTGACCCCTCTTTCACACCGCAAGCGTGAGCGGTGGGTGAGCAGTGCATCCGCGCAACTACATCGTCACTGCAGCAGGAGTATTCGCTGCTCACGCACTTAAGGTTTTCAAAAGGCATCACGCGAGTGTGAACATCACTACAACTAGGAAAAAAAAAAACAGATTGTAATTCAAACGCAGCTCCCGTCGGCATTTAAACAGACCTTTGCTCTTATTTCCGATCGGTCCAACGCATATGAGCAGGCCTACAAGCTGGGATTGGTAATGCTGCACTGTAATCATAGTTATTTATTTATATTTTCATTATATTTTATTATATGATATTGGTTTGAGACTGAGAGTATTTTATTTAGTGGAGAACTTTGCAGCAGAATTTTATTTCTTATTCTTTTTTATTATATTATAAATTATATTTTATTATTTATTTTATTAAAAAGTAAAAAAAAAAAAAAAAAAAAAAAAAAAAAAAAAGAGTAAACAAATTGTTAAAAAAAGTTTATAGTAATAAACAACCTACAGTTTAATGTTTGCATTTCTTTCCCTTACTGTACCGAACCGTGATTTTTGCGTACCGTTACACCCCTATTATTAATGTTAAAAACAGTTGTTCTGCCTAATATTTTTGTGGAAAATGTGTTACATTTTTTCTGGATGTTTGATGACTAGACGTTTAAAAAGAACAACATGTATTGAAAGAAAAACAACGTCTTCACTATCACTTTGGTCAACTGAATGCATCCTTTTTTTTCTTTCTTTTTTTTTTTTTTTTAAGTATCGACCGTAAACTTTTGAACAGTGTGGGCTGAAAACTTTGGATTTGCCTATCCTAAAATTGACATTGATACTATTAAATCCATTTCTTGTTATGGCAGATAAACCATAAATAACCCATATTAAAAACTGTATTATTTTGGTTATGTAAATTAACAATTAAACACAGACTTAATACAGGCTACAATTGTTTTATATTCTGCAAGTGAATTTAAGAAATTACAACATTATTATGCTCAGTATAAAGTAGACTGATGTGAATATTCAGTTTGGATATTCATTTTGAGATTTACTAAAGATTACATTTAAAAATGTTGTTACTAAATTATCAGTGATTTTTAAAGTTTTGAAGTGAGTAATAGGTGTGGGCAATGCTTATCTAATAGTAAAAATAAGACACACAATGGTATTGGTTAAATATCGCCCAATACCAACAAATTCAAATTAATCTCTAATATCAGCCCAGTATTATACACATATGTGCGACTCTGGACCACAAAACCAGTGAAAAAGTTTTATTAGGATCAGACAATATTTGTCCAAGATACAACTATCTAAAAAATCAAAAATCTGAGGCTGCAAAAAAATAAAATAAAATAAAACTAAATATTGTGAAAATCGCCTTTAATGTTGTCCAAATGAAGTCCTTAGCAATGCATATTACTAATCAAAAATTACGTTTTTATATATCTACACTAGGAAATTTACAAAATATCTTCACGGAACATTATCTTTACTTAATATCCTAATGATTTTTGGAATAAAAGAAAAATCTATAATGTTGACCCATAACAACGTATTTTTGGCTATTGCTACAAATATACCCCAGCGATTTAAGACTGGGTTTGTGGTCCGGAGTCACATAAAGCATACAACCACTTAAAACTTAAAACGAACATGATCCTCAAATTCTTTAACACCATAAGAACTGAGAAAGACCAGAAAATCAAGAAAACAACGAACACTGAGGATAGTTCATGCAAAAATAAAAATTCTATCATCTTGTATAAACTCATTTTACCTATACATTGAAACTCAATGTGGTCCATTCTTGCTTCATACTAACACCCTATCACACACAATAAGAACAATACTGTCTTACTGATAAAAAGGCATTACATAACCATGGATGAAACAGTCTTCTGCACTATTTCTCTTACAGAAAAGAAAGGTGAGAGTACAGACTGGCACAATAACCTGTTCATTTGTCTGCATGCTGATGAATCCTGCTTCCCACTGCAACACCACTGGCAGTGAAAGCTGACCTTTGGCATGGACAGTGATTTGCCCTTTGGCATGGCAGTGTGGGACAGAAATTGAGCCCATGGCCCCTTTGATCATGTCGGTGTCAGTGGGGTCACTGTGGACACTGAACCCTCACCCTCGACCAGAGAACAGGCGTTTGCAATGCTTCAGAAGGAATGGGAAACACGGCAACAGTATAATAATATCTGAGCGGAGCAGGAATGACAGTGTAACCTGTGAGACGGTGTAACTGACAGGGCTGTTGATGTAGCTGGCAGCAACAAACCAGGTTTCTCCCAGAGGAGCTGTCACCACGTTTAGCCAAATATATCAGAATGACATTACCGATCCTCAAAACACCTGCTTGGCCGAGTCCCTAAAGAGGAACCAAACGCTTTTGTGGTCTTCGTTTCTAATGTACATACAAACACTCACCTTGCGCCACACACTTATCAAACAAAAAAACAATTTCACCTTATTCCCAGATGGTCCGCCCACTCCCTCCCATTTTCTTAGCTACTGTCAACAGCCCATTGCCTCAGAGAATCCGTGTCACTTCCTGTTTGTCTCAGCATCTCTATACCGACCGCTGGGGCTCCTGGCGGGGAAGTGGGAAGGAGCCATCAGAGGCATAACATATCTCCACGGAAACGCAAGGTGATTGATGGTTGAACCTGCTTACCTTGGGTAGCTGACTGACAGCGACAGAGCAGGAGAGGCTTTTACTGACATTTGTCATAAATCAGCTACAATTTCATCAGAGAGAAAGAAAACGAGAGATAAAGGGGCCTGTCATCCGAGCCATCTGTTATCACTCTACACTTCACATTTCTCTCTCCATCCTGCTCCTCTTCCTCGACTCAAAATCACGCATACAAGGGAAATGCACTGATGTGTTCACTGGCAGATGTTGCGCTGAAGTTGCATGGGTCATGATTCTACTGTTTCCTCCTTTAAAGTGAACAAGAAGTCAAAATTTACCATATTTATTTATTAATAGACATTTATTGTCATTTTGTCGACAATTTAGCAGTTTTTCCAAAGACCATAAATGTTTCTATTTTGAAATCTTCCACGGCTATCGGCCCCACCCCACTCATCACAAGTAACTTAGCTATAACTCTGTAGTAATGTAGTAAAGCTCCAAATACTTGTATTTGGATCTATGAATGTATCACTACCATAATGTTTTCCAAACCCTAACATGTTTTGTATCAAAATGTCTTCTGATTCCCAGACCAATGTTTTATAGTGTGCCACCATAACTTACACCATACTCTTTTTATCATACTTGACTTAATATTGGACAGATACTCCAGACCACCATAAACCATGCAAATAAAGCCCCTTTCTCACTGCGATTCTGGCAAATACACGGGTAAAGTGTTCCGGCAATTGTTCCTGGGTCGCAAGATTTTGCACTTTCACACTGCCAGCGATTACCCGGAATATGTGCGTGCTTTCACACAACCCGTAAAGGGCGTGACGTGTAATGTACGAGTCGAAAACGTTAGGCACGTTATACTTTCACTGAAGCTAGCGAACGATCTCGGCGTCAGCGCAGAAAGTAAGGAACTAACTGATCTCTGCTTCATTACAGTTTGCACATATTTTTTTGTTGCAAACATTGATCTTCCTTCAAAACAGCCGTTAAAAGAGTTGTGCGATAATGTGCGTCATCACTACGTCACAGCATTAGATCTGGCTTTTGTTCACACAGCACTCATCCTGGGACATGTTTGCTTTCATACAGAAGGCGACCCAACAATGTTCCTGCAATTTGCCGGGTCGGACGTGCAGTGTGAAAGAGGCTTAAGGTGTCACATGAGACAAGGGATACTCTTCCCACTCAAAATCCACACCTCTACATTCCACAAAAGATGGGTGTGACTGGGAAACCATTAAAAGTTCTTAACCCAAACCAATCATTGTTCAAATCTATAGAGACAAGACTCTCATCCTCTCAAGTCTGACCATCTGGCACTTTTATCTTCAAGTAACTTTTTTTATTCACTGTGGACCCTCTGTTCTCCAGAGGAACCCGATGAAAGCCTCCAGCTCACTCCTAACAAACTCATCAAGAACCTCTGTGTCTTCCTGCATCCGGAATCTTGTTCAGGAAAGCCAAATGCAAGTAACGGTTTCCAACTATTTCGATGCGAGCCTAAGTTTGGGCCCCTTTTTAAGGCAATTTTGATTCTCTGATGATTCTCATTAGGTTGTGGTTAATGGAGGTTGAATACTGCCATTCTTTCTTTACTTCCCTTTCGCTGTTTGCTTCGTTTAGTTGTATGTTAGCAGTAGTTTCATTTATTAAATTCCTTATATTCACAAGGGATTGTCTGTGTGTGCTGCTCACAATAGGGCTTGGGCGTCGCGTTGCATTCTGGGACGTGGCGGCCATGTTGATGGCCTCGCAAATGTAAACATACAGCAAGTCGAACAAGAAAAAAATCGCCACTATTAACGGTTTGGATCCACATGAAATTCCCAACAAACAGTGGAGCCCCGACGAAAGCTTGCTGCTGCACTTTTGCATTACAGATATCTTCAACTATCTTGTTTGTTTTGTGAGCGCCTACACTTCAGAACAGCCGGCAAAGCAGGCAAACAGTGGGAATACAGTAATCCGGACAAAGGTAAGCTGCGCTCCACCTACCTGCTAGTTTAATAACTGTTAGTGCTATCAACCATTCACACATGTACTTTTAACTGTGTGTTTCAAAAGTGTAGTTAGTAGCTGTCAACCCTCTCGTTTTTTCTGAGGTTCTAACGTATTTGAGCTCTTTTCCTGCTGTCTTTCCTGTAAAATATCCCGTTAGCTTTTACATCCGACCTGTCAGGCTCTGTACTGTTTTCCTGTTGCTACCCCCTTGCCCTTCCAGCGAAACAAATGTTTTCAAAGCATCGCTTTGCTTACTTGAAAGCAACCATAGCGTGATGTTGGCCTTTTTAAGATAGCAGCATGGTGGTTGTTGTGAGAGCACGATTTCACACCAATCTGTAAGCAAAGTCATGTTAGACCTAGCTTAACAACTTGCTTAGTTAAAGGTCCTGTTTTACATGCTTTTTTGAAGCTTTGATTGTGTTTACAGTGTGCAATATAACATGTGTTCATGTTTGGCGTGTAAAAAAAAAAAACAGTATTTTTCACACAATTCACCTATCTGTATACCGCTGTTTTCACTGTCATAAAAACGGGCTGATGTCTTCCTTGTTCAATAAAGTCCCTCCATCAGAAATACCTAACGAGTTGTGATTGGGCCAGCGGTCCCTGTGTTGTGATTCGACAGCAGCTTACAGCACGCTGCCCTCCTGCAAACAGGATTGGACTAGTTTTGGAGTAGTTTTGAGAAGCAAGTGGACAGGAGCATGTGCAGGAGATGTATTTATAGTCACAGGAGCGTTTTTACTAACGAGATCCGCATGAAAATCGCATTCGTTTTTTTGCACAGCCCTAACATCTAGTTAACAAAGCTAAACAGAGTTGCCCTTTGTGTAATAAGTTACAGAAACTGTTAAACACACCAATTGAAATAATAAAATACACTTACCGGTTGTGGTCCATAAACAACACCTTCTCCAGACAAAGAGGGAACTGCTCCATCTTTCAAGAATAATCTTTGTGCGAATCCGGCATTAAACTGATTGAGATTGAGAAAGTTGTCCTCAGCAAACTGTCCTCAGCAAAATCTGCTGCACATAGTTTTACATGTGGATTATAATTTTCCCGGAACTGAGTTAAACATAAATTGTAACCATTAATCTCCAAGTACAGCGTCCATGGGAAGCCCAAATAAAGATGATTGGACTCAGAGATGAAAATAACAGCATTTCAACGACATGGCGATAACACAAACACAACTCTTCCCCTTTTCCGTCGGAGCGCAACAAGGCCACGCCCTCCTTTTTGTGAATTCATGTGGGCGGAGGTTAGTCAAAAAACTCTTTTAGTGGCTTCATTTCTGCAGGAACTAGAGGGATGTAGTCCAAACGGGTCGTTTTTTGTATGCGAATTCTGTTAAATCAAATATCTCGCTTGGCATTGAACTTTGAGCTTTAGAATTTTACAGATATAATTTATACTCTAACAACAACATTGCACACTAACTAAAGTTTAAAACATAGAATCACGAAGAAGGGGACCTTTCTCGTATTTTTGGATGAGTAACCCAGGAAATTTCCCCTATTTTCAGTGTTCATTGTTGACTTAAGCTATATAAATTAATCCGTGTAGCAGTAAAGGAGGCCATCAACATGCATTATACATCAATTAATGACTCACGACACCCAAGCCCTATTCAAAATCCCTGAAGGTTGATCTTGTTACATGCTAAGTTACTGCTAGTACTGTATAAAGTAGGAAAGCTGTTCTTTCTAGGCCAGGAACATCATCTTTCCTAGAACTGATAAATTATTATACTGTCTCAGTGATCGAAAAGTTTATATAATTATAATTTTGGTTCTGCTAGTTAATTCTGAAATCTATGTATTTATAATTAATTAATTATAACTAGTTTATTAAATATAAATATATCCTCTTTTAAGCTAATCTGCCTCACACGATTGATCATTTTGACAGCCCTAAAAATAAAAATCTTGCTGGCTGCAAATGACTGAACAATAGTGTGCATGTACACATACACATATTTTGAGCAATGTTGAGATGTTTTGACCATAAATTATTTTTACATGTTTTGTACAGGTTTGGAACAACATGACGTTGAGAGAAGGACAATATTTTTTCATTTGCCTCACATTAGAAAAGTAAGTTTTACTTTGACTTTAAAACAAAAAGAAATAACAAAGCTCAAATTTGTGTCCTGTTCACATCTTCTCGCTAATGCAGAGATTTTACAGGCCGCTATGGCCTAACCATTTCTGACAGCCTGACAAATTACATTATGCTTTTTCAGGAAACCTTCAACTCATCTAGGAAGCTATTTTCTAAGGCACTTAGGTGAAGATCACACTCATGTGTCTGACCTTTTAGGCACCCTGTCTCTCCTGTCGCAGGCTGAGTGGCTATGAAGAGAGCAGCTGTAGAGTAAAAGACAAATCCCTCTCTACAGATATGCAGAACTAATCAGCTGCTCCCTGAAAGAGTGTCAAACAGCAACAGCAGGCACAAAATGCAATGGAATGGTGAGAGAGAGGGACAAATATAAGGGTCAAAAAAATCCCAACAAATTCTGGCTTACTCGCAGTGTGTAGCCGGAGAAAGCACCAGGCCAAAAACCAAGCAGCATCCATCACTCCTGTCTGTCTGTTCCCCTCAGCCACACACACACCTGACTAAGCAACATCTGTATAAACACATCTGCTACTATCTTTCTTGAGCCTGTATCTGTATCAAAGCTTGCACAGATGGGGAAGTCATACATGCACAAAATGCTGTGAAATATCGTGACTATAGTCATGGCACTGCATGCAAGCACTTCAGCTTTGACTATAATACTTATTTATAGGCAGGTATTATTAAAGTTGTTGTCCTGGTTTTCCAGCTAAAACAGTAAAAAAATATATTAACAAAATTAATAATATATAGAGAGAGATTTTTTTTTTTTAATGAAATCAAATAAAACATATTACTTTAAACATTTAATCTCGTTTCAGCTAGTTGCAACAACTTTTCTAATTTCTAACTTAAGTTTAGACTGAAATCAAAATAATTCACACCTAATAAGTAACATTTAACATGAACAAAAATTTATAAAAAATACAAAACAAATAACAGAAAAAAAAACAACAATTAGTGTATAAATAATACTAGGTATGTATATATGTATGTGCATATAATATTGCTATTTCTATTAGTCTACTAGTACCAGTGTTAATTTTGACACGAAATTTTAATTTAGTTTTAGTCTTAGTCTTTTGACTATAATTCTTTTTAGTTTTAGTCAAGTTTTAGTCATCTGATTTGTTTTAATTTTAGTCCTATTTTAGTCGACTAAAATTGCTTGGTATTTTAGTCGACTAAAATTGCTTGGTATTTTAGTCGACTAAAATAAGACTAAAATCAATAACAGATTTACTAGACAATTTTTTACAGCTGGTATAGGAAACAAACTTAAACAAAATATATAAAACACAAATTCAACTTTATTTCAACACAACTGTGTCTTTATTTCGATTCAAAAGCTTTTATGCAGCAACAAACACTGTCATGATAATGTAAACAATAACTAGCTGCCAATTGACCATCAATAAAAGAAAAATAACGTTAGGTCCAGGACCTTAAAGCTTACAGCTGAGCTGAACAATAAGTGCATACATTTAAAGTAAATATTTAATAAGTTGGCAGCTAGGTGGATAAAAAAAGTAAGATTTTATAAGGTATTCATTTGTCTAGCAATATTGTATGTTTTAAATACTACAATATTGCTAGATTTGTATGTATAATGATAGGATGTGAACATTCATGTTTCACATGACTAATATAGAAATATTTGTGATATTGTCAACAAGTAGAACATTATAAAATATACTAAACATTAGTATTAATCAAATGTATTTATCATGATATTACGTATTAGTATTGTGCTCTCATCTAACTTGAAGAAGGGGCTATTTTACAGTACTTTTCAGTTCGTAATATTTAATGCTACAACATCTACGCACTGCACTATTCCAATTTTGCTTAGCTCAATAAACAAAGAACATCGTTGTAAAATTACATTTGAGAAAATGTCCGGGTGGCTCGTCTGTAAATGTCTTTTCAAATTGGTTGTGTTCTTGCCACGAATGAGCGCTCTGCGTGCTTTACACTTTGTTTTGTTTTGTTCGTCGTCAAACGTGAAGTGAGCTGTGGACATTTTGTCGCTCTTTTAGACAGTAGGGACTTTAAGCAACAGCTGCGAATGGAACGGCTACAGCGACCGGAAGTTTGCCGTCACACCGCTGTAGCCAAGAAGGTAAAAGTCACTAAGCAACGGTAAAACAGAACAGCGCAACGCAGCATTAATTCATTTATTGAGATCCAAAAAAATATATAATTTAAAAAAGCAAGAGAAGGATTGCTTTTGGCGTTAAATGACAATCTTTTGTCAGAAGAGGAGTTTTTAATATTGTATGATGTAAATAAGTCTAAAAACATAACATTTATTTACCTAACCTCTCACGTTGTAGCGACTCCGGCAAATCAGCTGTTCTCCCGTAGTAGACCGTTAAATTAGAATGTCACAAAGTAGCAGTTAAATTCGCGCAGGCGCAATACAACGCCAGAATGGCGTTGCCGTTCCACCAGAGGCTGTTGCTTAAAGTCCCTATCACCTCTTCGAATGCCGACTTCCCGGGAGCTCATAAAAACTGAAAACCTTCGCTTCACGTCTCAATAAGTCAGGCTCTGATTGGTTCTCTTCTCTCATGCAGTCTGTTCTGTTTTGCCGGTTCTTTTGCTCATTCCTCGCATCTCTGCCGTCTGCCGATTTGATTTTCGTCACAGTCTATTTTCGTCTCGTCCTTTATTCGTTGACGATAATGTCAGTCAATTTAGTCATAGTTTTAGTCTCCATCAGTGCCTTCTATTTTAGTTTTCGTTTCGTTTTCGTCGGCAAAAATATATTCGTGACGAAAATAATGACGAAAATATTTAGTCAACGAAATTAACACTGACTAGTACTACTACTAATAATTATAATTGATTACACTACATTGTGTATTTTAGCTGGAACACTTTAGTGACCAATCAGCATCCAGAGATGGAACTATCCATTTAACAAAGCATGCTGGGGTTCAGATTAGATCTGATATGAACAGACAGGCTGTATACAAGAACAAAATGAGGTGTTTGCAGTTTGATGCACTTACTGATATAAAAGACTACAGATCCACATGACCTAAAATAAGCATCTATAAACGTGTATGTTACGAAAAGAAAAGGCGCTGTAATTGTGTTGCTTGTCCTGACATCTTTAAATCAGTTTGTCATTGACCGCCACACAGCAAGAGCTCCTTTCTGTTCAAAGCCAGTTTACAACAGCTGTTTTGTTGTTGCCTACTAATCTCTCCTCGCATCTTCAAAAGAAACATTACACCCACAAAACAGATGTCAGTGGTTTTTCCTCCTGTGTGATTTCCTTCACCGGAATTAAGAGGATTAGAGGTACTACATTTACTGCTAATAAAAGTAAAGGAAAAAGGTGGCAGGAAATAGATAGAAAGACAAGACGGGTGAACTCATCTGAATTGTCAACATGTAAAATGGAATATGCACTTGAAAATGGTGGTGTTGATTTTGTGCCTTTGATAATTCTGGCGTGCAGGTCTACGAAAGAAGTGATCAGAGACACTACCGTCTTCCTGATCTATTTTACACGCTCCTCATCTTTCCCTCCAACTGCTCAAGATGGGTAATTATCTTTTAAAAATCAGACACTGGGTTGGGATGATTTTCTCCTGGTTTCCATCCCTGTGTGTGTGAAGATTTCAATGTGGAGCCCACACATCGGAAATAAAAGTCCTTCTGAAAGATGTCCAGATCTTATGAGGAATTCACAACGAAGAATATTAACATGCAAAAAAGCATACCTATGGAACCATCAGACTGTGAACAAATGATCAATCAATTCGATTTCCTGAAAGCAGAACTACCTAAGCAAATTCTTGCCAAATGTCAGCAAGATATCAATACAAATTCAACAGCAAACAATGGCTTTTAATCAGCACAAATATGCACACAAACACACCTGAATGCATGCAAATGTCGGCACACTGTAGGGACAGGCCTAATTGCATGATGCTCTGATAAATCATGCTTTCATCTCCCATTTGGACAAGGATGGATAGGTTACATGTGTCCTTTTCCTCTAATGCTATTGCTCCATCTCTCTCCCTCCTCTCAGTATTGTTCCTCCCTTGTTACAGTGCCAGTGGCTGCGGGATTCGGAGGATTAGACGCGAGAACGCCTGTTGTCCTCATCCCACCCTACTGCCTCATTCTCTATCCTCTCATTTTCCCTAAACAAAAGCGGATTTAAGCCATTAAAGGTGTGATAATCCTGAGAAGATGGGATGAGGTAGAAATGGATGAGATGCACAGGGACAGAGAGAGAGAGCAAAAGAAAGATTCCAGCTGTGATTCCAGGCTCTGAAATCACAAGTGAGGGGCCTGATTAGAACTCAAACTACAGCGAAGGTCAACCAATCACCAGACCCACACAAAAACTTGCATCTAAATAATCTATGAATATTGTATGAAGATTATACTCCGTTAAATTAATTAATAATGAATATGACAAGAAATGCAAGTGCAATTCAGAAAACAATTCAGTTATATATATAAATCTTAAAACCTTTATATAATTATTTATGCTAAGACACTGTTTACATTAAGGATGTGTCTGATTTCTTCAGTACATCTCATGGTGTAGTGTGCACGCCAAATAGTATTTTAAGTGTGCACAGTAACAAGGAACAGTTACAAAATTCTAAGTAAAAAGTAATTAGCAAATATATAAAAAAGGAGGTATAGCAACCAAACAGCTTTACACATGCTGCAGGTTACAGTTGGACAGACATGCATCCGTGTGTATAGAAAAAGTAAAAGCTATAGCAAATGTGCACTCACGAGTGTATACTTGAATAGAAGTGGTGTGGGAAACTCTCACTGGCAACAGTGCATTCATGAGTGCTTTTCTAAAAGAGCAGTGATATAGCTGGCATATGAGAAATACAACTCTAATATCACTGTTTAAGCAGAACGTGTGTGATTTCCTCAGGGCATCTCATGGCTGGGGCAGATTTTCTGTCTCACTTCTGCATTTTCTCATTCATTAGCACAGCGAAACAAACACTAAAATGCAAAAATGCAAATAGAAAAAACATGCACGAGCACACACATTACCTCACAAAAGGCTAATTTAATTCGAAAATAGGAGTTAATGAACACCAACATAATTGCCTTTTGTCTTCATTAGATGAATGGTAAACTAACTGCGTGTTAAGAGTAGAAGCTGCTGTTTTCCTGGAACTAGCACATGATTGCATTTAGGGCTGGGATTTTAAGCAGGAGAATTTTTTTTCCAAAACCTAATGAGATGCCTACCTAGACAGCATTTAAGGTAATATTTAGGTACATTTCTGAGCCAAGGTGAAGGATACACCTTACAAGGTGAAGAGGGTCCTTATTCTCAGCAAATGCAAGAAATCAAATGGATTTATTAATTTCTGAAGACCAGCACAGTGGAATGCCAAGCTAGTAATTATAACCTGATGTTTCAAACAAGGGGTTGAGTCACTTGTCACTTTGTGAATATGCCGTATGAATATGCAGCTCCTAGTGTGTCTTAACCAAGATTATTCTGTCCTCAATACTGAATGTTGCTCAATTCCAATAATCGACTGCCTTTCAGAATAAAATATGAGGAATTTTATTAAAATCATTAGCAAAATTGATAAATCAATAGAAAAATGAATAAAAACATCAATGATCAACATCAAACAGACAATGCATAACTTGATGAATTACAGAAATAATTGTTTTAACAATTGCTATTTTATTTTTGTTTAAAAACAATTCTACATTTTAATCTGTATTACTGATTTATCAATTTGTAAGTTAATTGTTGATTTCTTAATTTAATGGAAACTAAGTGACAGACATGTTCATTGGTTATACTACTACTACTTATTGCTATTGTTCCTTGTTATAGCATGATTTTACAAATGAAGTAGCAGAAAACTCATGGAACATGGTGTACTATGTAGGAAATTGGGATTTGGCACAAAAAGAGACCTGTTAGATAGACATAAAACCTGTGAAAACCACCTGTGACTCCACTGGTAGTAGTCAGAGTATTACGGACATGCTACAGATTTGCCTTAAAGGTTCCATACATGATGTAGGATGAGACGATGTTAATACAGCTTAATATCTGAATGGTCCCGATGGGGATCATTCTGCATCTGATCAGAGAGGCAGGGCTGTTTAATTTATACCTTAGAGGGAGGAGATCACATCACAGACTGCCCTAATGATCTCAACCTGCCTTGGGGAGCACAACTAGGACTAAGCCCCAGGGCGATGACGAGGGGTTGGCAATGGGTCCACTGAAGAGGAGGGTATCTGTCCCACGGCCAAGCGCCGAGGGGTAAACCACCACCAGATGTCCTGAGAATAATCTCACTGGGTGGGAACTACGTGCTCGAGACACGGATCCTCTGAAAGCCTCCTATCCGGAATGTCATGGTCTGGATTTGGAGAAGAGCTTGAGGATGATATGCCAGTCAGGCTGAAGAAAGCTTTCATTATGTCTTAAAATGTCTCAAGGATTTTTACTACGCTTACCACCTAACAGCTTTATCAGAGCTTAAACTCAACAGGCACACTCCAACGCTGGTCATACCGCAACAACTATCCACATCCACAAAGATCCACACCCTCTTTTCTCCCTCTCTCTGGCACAAACAGCCTCGTTCAGCATTCAACATGTGTCTCCTCACGCAACCAATCTACTCAGTCAGCCACTCTGTTGCCATGGCAACCTCTGTGGCATTACGGCGGGACGTGTGCCAGACAGCGCGCCCGCTCTGCATAGCCCACCACAGATCAATCTCTTCTGTTACTGGAGAAGAATGAGAAAAAGAATGAGAAAGAGAAAGAGAAAGGGGATAATTAAACAAGGGCCATGATTAGTACCTTCCCAACCGCTTCAGCAAATCAAATCAGGGTTTAATTTGCCTAAACAAATCTGAATGCTTTTCCCTACACCCTGCGCTTCGAAACCATTTTGACTTCTTTTACCGCCTGCTATCCGCAATCTTGCACATAACTCCTAACCGTTTAATCTTATCTGTCCTTTGGATGATCTACGTGGGTGATATCAGAGACTTGGAAAGCACAGGGGACATGTGGTGGTGTGTTTAATATGGATGTGCATGAGCCAGTCGTCTCTTCCTCACATCTTTGCAGGGAGAGAGATGTCTTGTATTGAGTGGTTCTGGGAGGGGTTGGTCTGCATGCTGCTCTGAGATAAGAGGAGTGTAAAATTCAATTAACTGAAAAAAAAACAACCTGCATTCATCCCGTCTTGGGGTCCTTTATTTCTCCTATGCCTTTTTGTCTATGCGTTTTGATTGCACACCAAATTCCATTTGATTGCACACCAAATAAAGTAATAACAGTGATGCCACCCTGTGCGAAAGAGAAAGGGCTCTGACAAGGTTGTTGCACCCACCATGTATCAACCAATGGAGCTCTTACATCTACCTGCTTAATTATACAATGCAACTCTCCAACAACAATTCAGGCCTACAGACTAATGGTGCTTTTCCACTGTGTGGTACGGCTCGGCACGGCTTTGCTCGGCTCGCTCTTCCAATGCATGGCGCAGCTGTGCTTGCGTCACTCTTCAACTGCTGTTAGTACCGCTTTTTTATAGACTAGTTGCGCACATTATTGTAAATCTGTAAATTGTAGATCCATTACTCGGCTACCAATGAGAGGAATGTCTGTACCTCATCTACTGACCGAGATTCAGCAGGGCTCCAGACTGTGACAAAAATGTATTAATTTGGGAGTGAAGTTTTTGCTTCACTGGCGACTACAGAAATCAACATGCTATGATTTAATCATTTGCATGCAATTACTTTTTTCCTGGTTGTTTTGTGATAACATTTTTGTTATGTTGACTTCATAAACTGAGACAATGCACATCAAAGTTTTAGTGGAAAAAAGACATTCAAACAGTCCTCATCTCTGCCAAACAGCAGCTCCAGCTGTGCAGCACAAGAGAGCGAAGACGCGCAAAGTAAAAGTGCAGAAAAGCAGTGTTAGTTTTGTGCACAACTTGAACAAAATACAACAGGTAAAGCTGTCAGCTGTGTGGATATTAGCAATATTGTTCATTTGTGTACGTGAACCCATCATATCTTTCTCTTTAAACAATATTTACCTCAGAATAACCAATCGGCATCCATAAGCTCATCAGTCAGCTAGTAAAAAGAACTAAGTAGGAACATTTTGCTCAATTTCTGCGCTATATTGCATATTCATAGTTTTACTTAACTTGAGGTTGAGGAAGAGCCCAAACTACACACAATCTTCATATAGATTCAGAAGACTTATCTCACTTCAGAATACAACACACAAATCATTTAGACTACTTTGAAGGTGCTTTAAGAAGTGCTTGAGTTCCCTCGCCCCCACACTTTCAAAAGAGCAACGACAATGAAAGCAAAGTCATATGGGTTTAGAATGAAATGATGGCAAGTAAATGATCATAACCAACTAAAATGGAACATGCTAGGACATCTGCTACAAAGAGTGAATCTGACTCCCTACAGAAAAGATCACCACATTTTGCATGCAAATACAGATGGCTTTCTACAAAGACCTTGCCGTATGCTTCACTTGTTTTAAAAATAGATGGAACTGTCACTAATCTCACTCTCGTGAAGATGTAATCGAGCTATTTTACACATGTTTGAAAACAGGCTTTTTCTGATATGCTTCCAAATGAAATTAGTCATAAATACTCATAGAAGCATGTCTATTAATGCAACAAGTCAATGAGCAAAAGTGCAATTGCTGTGCTTTTTTTAATGAATCGTCTGAAATGCAACTCTTGAGAATAAATATACCAGCAGAGGTGGATAGCAATGAGTTAAATGTACTTCGTTACATTTATTTACTAATACTTTTGGAGTATATTTAAAGATGGGTACTTTTGCTCCGTTACTGTGGGCAAAGCTCCTCTCGTTAAATGATCTTAATGCAATACAAGTTATAAATGCTTCAGTTTATTCCAAACATGCCGTCTACTTTTCTCTTGCCAATGCCCAGTTGCGATTGATTAGTTATTTTGAGTCAATTCAGTTGAAAAGCTTAATCAAACCAGTGAATTGGTTCGTGAATCAGTTGGAAGGATTCGTTCAGTTCCCTGCCGCGTGCGCCGAGTCGTCTGAAGCGGTTCTCACTTAGAGTTGTAACAGAAAGTTTAAGAACATCAAGAGCGTTGAAGACGTGGATCTACACTCAATTGAAAGCAAATCTGCAAAGGCTATTGTTTGCTAGCAATGAAGATCTTTATTAGCGTTCACAGTGTGTGCTGTCTACGGTTCACCAGGTATAACATAGGCTACATTAGATTAAAGTACACAATACCAGTTTGTTGTATGTGTAACTTATAAATTAAATATTTTTTACATTAAATAAGCAGTCACAGAGTATGAAATTAATATCCTACAAACCAGCGTTAGCTCTGTTCCAGGAGGAATGCCTTCACTTAGACACAATTAATATTGATATTTCAACAATATTTACCCTAGCAGAAATATACAATTGTTTACATTTTGCAGAACAGATGGAAGATCTGTCAATGTGCACTTGGTTTGTTATGTTCAGATGTTAGGTAACTTAGCCGTCGTGTGAGGAGTTTTCACTCTTCTCTGTGTCAGAGGTTATTTTACATAATACATAATTAATATACTTTAAAATATAATTTAATTCAGTAATTAAAATCTTAATATTCATCAGCTGTTACTCCAGTTTTCTGAGTCATTTGATCCTTCAGAAATCATTCTAATATATTGATTTATTACCAGCGCTGGAACCCGTTTTGATGCTTTATATATATTTTTTGGAACCTATGACAGTTTGTTTAGGATTCTTTGATGAATAGAAAGCTAAAAATAACATAATTGATAGTAAATCAACATATAGGATTTATTTCTGAAGGGTTATGCAACACGGAAGACTGGCATAAAGGTTGATGAATATATATATATATATATATATATATATATATATATATATATATATATATATATATACTGTATTTTTCGAACTATAAGTCGCACTGGACTACAAGTCGCATTTATATAGAACCAATCATTTCTCTTGGTACATGTCAAATTCATTTTGATAAATAAGTCGCACCTGACTATAAGCCGCAGGACCAGCCAAACTATGAAAAAAAGTGTGACTTATAGTCCGGAAAATACGGTATATATATATATATATATATATAAAAAATTATACACACAAAAACACTACATAAATGTATCTATATATCTAAATAAAAATAGACCAGGGGTAACCAACCCTGCTCCTGGCGATCGACTGTTTGATTAGGATTGGAGCTAAACTTTGCAGGACAGTCGATCGCCAGGAGCAGGGTTGGTTAACCCTGAAATAGACTATAGATCTACAGAATAAGATCCAAAGTAACTAGTAACTAACTACTTGAGTAGTTTTTTTTTTTTTTTTTATCCAATACTTTTTTACTCTAGTAAATATTTCTATAAGTACTTTTGTTTGAGAAACTTCACAAACTCTCCTTCACAAACAAACATAAATCTTCAATCGGCGAGGTACATACAAACTAATTTTACAAAGACCTGCTGTATAAGAGTCTGGTGAAGAGAGAACGGCTTTGATTTACAGGAAGTGCTGAGAGATGCATCTATAGCACAGATAGCAGCACAACAGCCCTGGATAGATTGATGAGGGTTGAGAGAAAGAGAGAGAGATGACAGAGGACACACTTTGTTTGTCCGGCCCTGAGGAGTTTAATGGGAAGAAATTTGATTGAGCTCCGTGTGACATTTTTGGGAATTTACGAGATGCCAAAATTCTGTATATTTTACCAAACGAACAATAGCAGAAGAGGAGCGGCGCGTGTGTTCAGTCAATGTTCCTGAACGGTCTTTTTGGAATTAATCTTTCTCTCTAATGAAACACAGAGGCCCCGTATGTAAGATGCAGATGATGTATGCCTCTAAAACACAGATAAATCAAGAGTTCTGACAGTCCAACTTTTAGAACAATGACATGAGGCATCAATTAGAGTTGAAAGAGAAGAACGCAAGTTGCTCTCAGACGTGCTGATTAAATATTGCTTTTCCTTCTCCATTCTTTGGTTCTGTCACATCAGTATGAAAGAGAAGGAAAAATGAGTACCTCTCACTGCTTTGATGGGGGTTTTAAATAAAATCCTGCATTTGTACGCACTGCGCGGGCCTGATTCATCTCGATAAATCCATTTAAGAAATCAGGATGTGTGAAAAAAAGAACTTCATATTTATGTGCTTTTGCAAAAATACTTGTGTTCAATTGCAGAGTAATGGGATTTTTGGGATGCTGGATATTAAATGGGCACAGTATGAGTCCTTTTAGCGAGCGGATGATTAAAAGAGCTCATAGGGCATACATTTCTTAATGTTTGTACTGTTTAGTAACTGCCTTGAAACTATATATCACATAATCTATTTTGGAAGTGCTGCAACAGCTTGCAGGCTCTCTGAACAAGTGTGAGCGTATTGTATTGGGCGGTGATGAATGCCTTAAATCCAGAACAGACTGGGATAAGTTTGTATATTATCTCCATTTTCATCCATACACTTTATTTCTCTCCTCCCCATAGGCTCTCAGGCCTGAGAGATGGGATGAGGCAGAAATAAGTACAAGCGAGAGAGAGAATATATCACTAAACCTCCAGCCTGAAGCAAATTTTTTCCACATAAGCAGTGTGGCTCTACAGAACAGCCTGACTGAGAACATAAGCCATTTGATGCTATAAAAAGGATTTCATAATAGACTTATTACCTAAAATAAAAACATTTGATACATTTATTTTGTTTGCGTGTACTGAAAGATTCATAATGGGGGGTATAATTGGATTTTAAGGGGTTTACTGTAATTTACAATCTTTTTACTAAAGCCGTTTATAAGTGTTTGACTGTCCAAATCAATACACTACATTTTATTTAAACATTGGTAAATTCAAATCAACACAAAAACTAAACACTGTTCCATATTTTCATCTGCTTTTTATTTTATATTAAACAACATAAATGAATAAATAAATGGTGGAATTTTGGAGTTTTTTCTGTGGTTATACAGTAGATGGAAACGAGAAATTGAATTTATGGGTGCTTTCACACTGGCAGTGCAGTGTGCCGGCGTCCAGGTGTGGGTTAACAGGTTAAGTACAAAACAGCATGGTCCACATAAAAAACTGCCAATGTGAAAGTGGAACCAGGAGTTTACCTGTAAAAGGAAATCTGAGTTTGGTTGCACTGGAACTGTGGCAAGATTTGAATGAATGTCAAAGCAACTCAAACTCTGGAGTGCACTTGTTCAGGAAGTAATGTAACCGCTGCATGCATTTAAAGGGATACTCCACCCCAAAATTAAAATGTTGTCATTAATCACTTACTCCAAAGTTGTTC
Organism: Carassius auratus; assembly: GCF_003368295.1. Classification (NCBI taxonomy): domain Eukaryota; kingdom Metazoa; phylum Chordata; class Actinopteri; order Cypriniformes; family Cyprinidae; genus Carassius; species Carassius auratus. The sequence goes on along the minus strand of NC_039278.1, from coordinate 14,933,396 downwards.
CAAACCCGTAAAAACTTAAAAAACTGCCTATGTTCTTCTGTGTCAGCCGCGCCACAAGGATGCACTGTTTTCTTTCAAATCAATGCATAAATACACATAGAAACAGTACATCCTTGTGGCACACTTGTTATTTTTATTTTGCCTGCTTATGCAATATAGCTGAAATATTATGCAGTTTGTCAGTTATTACACGTGATTGCTCTTTCTCTCTCTAAACACACAAATACATAGACACACACAGAACCTTGAAAAGAAAAAAAGTGCTTTTTTTTTTTTTGTAATTCAAAGGTCGATTGTCCTTGCAATTAAAAGATCAGGTCCAGAAATAGGAATAAAATCCATCTTGTCTATCAAACGTGGTCATAAAACCTTTAGCAGTGGCGCACATCACTTTGACTGCAAACCTGCCATTGGTTTCATTTACCAAGTGCTGAGTGACCTTTCCCAGCCAGCTATAAAATCAATTTCAGGCTCTAATTCAGAAATATGTTACATGATCATTGTTGGGCGGAATATTAATCAACAGGCAGAGCATGGACCCAACAGCTCAGTAAAAAGCAGGGTTTTCTCACAGCATCTAGGGTAGCAGGGCAACAAAAGTATTGGTACATTTTTCTTACTCTTACATAAAGGAGAGTGGGGTAAGATGTACCACCTCGCTGCTGTCATAAAAATACATTTAGAAAGGACCCTTCTTATAAATCTACCTGCAATTGAGAGATGCACATCACATTAACCTTTTTTTTTATTATGATTGTGATGCACTTCCAATGAGTCAGATGTGTCAGTGTAAGCTGTGCCAGTAGCTTAACAAAATTTTATTCAAGTCATCCCCATATTCTCTAAAGTACATTCTAATAACATAATATGGTTAAATATAACACTGATAATTCTCTTTTCAATTGATGGCAAACATCTGCGGCACATCTTTCCCTACTCACCAGTATATTAAAGGTATACTTGAAATGAGTAGTCAAGGCTGGAGTTACCTGTAAAAGCTACAACGGGGTTTCTTGAATCAATTTCAATGTGAATTGAAAGCGCTCCATGTGGTCAAATATAATCAATCCATCATTTCTGAAGCCCAAGCCCCCTTAAGAGCCAGACCTCTTCCTCAATCCATTCACTCGTCCTCTCTCTGTCAAAAGTCTTATCCTTACTCTGGTCACTCAAGTCATAAAGCATCTTAGCAGGTAGATGTGGGATGTGGGGCTGCGGTCACACATAAAGGATTTAAGTGTTGCCTCAGGCTCAGATGAACGGAGAGAAATAGTGAGAGAAGGACAAAAGACTCCTTAGAGGCTCCTAAAATGAGTCTTTAACCCTCAATCTTGACCAAATTTTTTATGTGTGTAGTGCGTAATAAAAGCCTCGGCATAATAAGACCTCTGCATTTACATCTTTGGCCAAAGGTGCAAGTCTAGAGACTTGAATCTCCATAGATTACTCGGTTTGATAAAGTCGGACTCTTAAAGCGGCTGTCAACCTGTGTAAAAGGAATCTCCCAAAAGCCTTGCAGGAAAATGCAATCTCAAGTCTCATTGCACCGACCTGTTCCTGACAGTTCCGACTGGCTTACACTCAGACACACACATCCACGTTCTCCCCACTGCTCTAATGGCTACACACACAAGCCTGACCAGCTCATTTTTTGTGGTTAATTATGGTGTCTCCTTTTGCAGATGTGTCTGATTTTAATTCACTTTGCTGCTCCGCTGGAGTGTGAAACACTAAAGCCCTAGAGATCAATTACTGAGGGGTATTTACACTACACAATGGCAGAGGGGACCAGAACGGGGCTGACACACTCCAGCATGTGTTCAGTCGCTCAGCCACTGGTCTTTTCCCCCTGCACTCATTTCACTGTCAATCAGCGAACAGTCAAAAACATACTGCAGACAGAGATGATATCTAATTCAGATTTATATCCACCTGATATGAAGGAAGGGAACCAACTCAATAACAGAGATATTACGGTTGCATAAACCATATAAATAAATGAGGTTATGAACACAATGTCTGCAAAACTGACAAAACTGAGACAAACTCTGTGTAAATAACATGCCTTAAAGTCAACATTAAGTCAAAATGGACTCCGTTTACTAACTTAAATACACTTTCTTATCGTGAATAATTCATCAGTTTACTTTATATTATTATAAAAAATATGTTTTTGTTAACTATTAAATAATAAATGTAACTTGTTCTGCCTCTGAAACGAATTTCGGCTGAGGTCACCAAGGGTTTGTGGAAAATTATACAAACAAATTTAGATTTATAGTAATTGTTTTAGTCCACTTTAAAAGGTCACAAAGCCAAATTAATCTGAAAATAACTTTTATGAATGAATGAACGAATGAAATCTCCAACATAATTTTGTCTGATAACCAATATGTACAATACACTAATGATCCCTAGTTTAAATGTCCACTTTTCAAAATCCAATCAGTTCTCAGTGAATAAAATCAAACCCTTCTATATACATAGCTCGCAAATGCCATTTCATGATCACTGTAAGTTTGAATTTATGAATAAATAAAAGGTCCTACAAAACAAACACAATATCTCCTACATGACAGAACTCTCCAGAGACAGACAAGCTCATCACCCACCTCAGTGCAAATAAAGCGCTACATTTAGGCTGGGAGGCACCAAGAGGACAATGTGTGTGCAACACAAGACACTTTAGAGTTTTATTTAAAAAGCAGATGGCACAGCCAAAATGAAGATGAATGGGACTGAAACCTGGTGTGAGATGAGAACTAATTAGCCTGGCCAACAGAGGGGCATGCTGAACTACAGAGGCCTGCTTGGACATACACAAACCAGGGGCTCCATTAGTCAGGCTAGCCTGGAATAAAACACAGGGACAAGGGCAACAGTGCCCTGCCCTGTAGCCAGACTCCCACATGCCTTCTAATGCCTCAGAGGAACACGGGAAGGGAGGGCGCCCCACTCGATATCCCAGAATGCCCTGTGTCCTTCATTACTTTTAGCTGAGAGACATACGAGGGGAGTTAATGTGAGCTGCAGCAGTCTTTCCTATGATGGATTGCGCAAACGCACACATCTTTCTCTCTGTCTATTCACTCTCTCTTTTCTGCACACAATCTAATTTGAGATAAGTCGTAAGAGAACACTAGTGGGAGCGAAAGCAGACTTTATCAGTGCTCTGGGTGGGTGTGGGAGGAGATCTAGGAGTAATTGTATTCCTGTATGCTTGCAGGGACTCCTATTAAAACCAATAACTGCTAATGGGGTTACAGCTTAATTTTTTAAGTGCCTCGATAACGATTATGAAGACAGCCACATCTGTTTGTTTTATGTTGCTGATGAATATTAGAATGATCACTACTGTACGTAAGATCTTGAGAAGTCTGAGAGGTAGAACAGGCATAAAGGTTCTTTATTACTTCTGTGGTTCCATCGAGAACCTTTAACACCCATGAAAACTTTCCATTGCACAAAAGGTCCGTTCTAATGGAAATAAAGATTCTTTAGATTATTAAAATGTTCTTCATATTAAGAAAGTTAATTATTATTTTAAAAAATGGTGGCTGGAGATTTGGTTCTTTTATGGCAGTGCTGTGAAAATGCCCTTTTGGAATCTTTATTTTTAAGAATTGAGTATAGGTACATGAAAACGTGAACAGATGGAAGTTTGCTACAAGACCTTGCTCCAGACAGCTTTTCTGATTCCCACTACACATCAGCTGATGAACGCTGATCCCATTCATTACAGAAAAACTGTATTGTTACATTAATACTTGTCATGTCAAAAGGGACGGCTCAACAGAGCGCAACATTTTGCAATTCTGTGACTTTTTGAGAGCAGAAAAAAGGAGAGAAAAGAAACCGCTACGTTAACAGACAATAGTGGAAAAGCTTTTTCAGCAAAAAATTTTCCCACTACTTCTGGGCACTGAGTTTGGCATTCTCGACTCGCAGCAAGTTTCTGGATGACACATTAACACCTGGCAGTAACGGCTGCTAAAGTGAGCGCGTGACATTGATTATAACCCTGCTGACTCTGACACTCACATCAACTGTCCAATCACTACCAGATATGAGCTTGACTAAAATAAGACAACACTTGCGTACAAGCAGACAGAAAATACTGACTCATGCAATAAAAAGGAGAAAAGAGGAAATTAAACAATCATGTGGAAACTTTTAGAATCATTTTTTCCAACCAACAAGGTGGAGGTGATGGTGCTGCAGCTTCCAGTGGCCATTAAATTATATGCATTTACAAAAAAAAAAAAAAAAACAATTTCAAGTTAAAATATTGTCTCCACACTTATCAGAATTTCAGGTCTTGAACCATGAACTGTAAACATTGGTGGCCAGAAATCTATGAGCTAAACAAAATCTAGACCATGAAAATAACCTATAAGAATCAGAAGTTATTTACACTGGAAGCAGCTGATGTAAAACATTAACCAAGGTGATTAAAAACGGTGTTTCTATTTTTGTCAAACAGTTACATCATAAAAATTTTCACTGATGCACCATTTCACATGATGCATTATGCTTGTTTATGGGAAGTTTACAAAGTAACAGGCAGTTAAATCCTTGTTTGCCTCTCACGGCAGTGGAGACACACTAACACACGGTATCTGTTAGCCGAGCACCAACACCAACACTGGAAATAGAAAAGGAAAATCTGCGGTCAGAAGCGGTTTAAAGCTTTTACTGGAACTGTATCACGTTATAACACCTGTCGTGTTCACGACCAGCAGCTTAAGAAGCCGTTCCCTTTTGATAGGAGACCTTGAGGGACTGTTATGAGCCATTCAAATAAGTTATTACCCTGATCTGGGCCTCTACTGACCATTAGTGTGTATATGGAAGTGAAAAAATCAATAAAAAGAGTGACACATGATTGAAACAGGGCAGCACAGACATCAACCCAAACAGAAAAGACATTCAGGACATAAGTCTGGTAGATCAGGGTTAGTGAGCAATACCAATGCAATTAATAGCGAAGAGGAAAAAGGCAAGCAAATATTGGAGAGAAATGCTATTTCTCTCTCTTTTTTATTTTTAAACATGATTTTACCGTGGTTGCAGTCTTTCAGAACAGCTCTTTGTGGACTCAGACTGAGAACTTGTGTTGGTTGATCTGTAGAAATCAGGACATGGAACAAGACAAAGTGAGAGCCACTCTCACACATAAAAACACCTCTGGTCCCCATACATTAGGTTTATACTTCCTAGTGTAAGGAAAGCAATGACATGCTTTAAAAGAAAAATTCTGATTTCTTGAAGCGTTTAACAGGTCCTTCTGATTTGACCGGTTCATTTGTTGGGCTCTCCTGATTTCTATTGAAGGTGGTTGGCTGCATTATGCTACATTTTTTCCTGTAATGCCTGAGAAGATGGGGTGCTGATAGTGGGGGGCTGATTCTGTTCTGATTTCTATAGAAAAAAAGTTTTCAACAGGAGCGACAGACTGTAAATTGTGCACTTACACAACAATAGACTACATATAATGGTTTAATCCTAAAGAATTTGCTGCCTGAAGATATATAAGAAATACAGCATATAATTCTCTTCAAAGGTGCGGGCTCAGTAAGATATACTGTACATGGTTTCCACAAAAATATTAGGCAGCATAATCGTTTTCAATATTGACAATGAATGATTTAGGGTGTTAATAATACACAGTTAACCACCACCACTCTCTTTCAGGATACTGGTCACAATTAAAGGGTGAATTCTGTGATGATGGCCGGCTTACTGTACATTATTGTGCTTTTAAGGCAGCTACTTAACCAACAAACAAACAAACATACAAAGAGACATAGAAGAAATAAGCTGTCTGGAACAACAGTCAATTAGAAGGTTATACTTGAATGATGAAATTGAAAGAAAGAAAGAAGACTCAACAGAAGATGAAGGATGCGAAGGAGACTCACCTCGGGGTCGGGGTGCTCTTTTCCTGCGGTCTCTGAAAGCGGCTCCAGACTGTAGTGCCTCCAGCAGACAATCCATCACACCAGTGTCATCGTTCTCTACAGGAGAGAGGAAGAAAGAAGAGAAAACATTAGGATGTGGAGGGTCATTCCATAGCAACACTTAAACTGGGTCTCTGCAGGAATGCTGGAAAAAAAAATTAATAAATAAATAACTAGATAAAAGAAGTGGCCTTCTGTGTTCGGTATATCACAGTGCCGATTTGGACAATTTGAGAGGCAGACAGGCTCTTAAACTCCACTATACATCTCCTCTGCACCTCTACACAAATCCAAGGGGTGTTTTGTAGCTTTTGGAGGGCCGATCGTAAAAACAGCTGAGTGGTGCAGGCAGTTAACCCTCAGGTCACCGGTTTTCACATAGAGGGTCTCCAGAGACACAAGGAGGCTTGTGGGACAGGCAGGAGCAACATCACACCTCTCACAGTCACAAACACATTACACACGTGCTCGCACTGCTGCTTACACAAAACTTTACACACACACAAACACATCCAGTGACAGAGAATAAATCAGGTTGGCAGGAAAGTGTGCATTTCAGCAGTTTGGAGAAAAGGGCTTGTTTGAGAGAATGTCGGTTGTGTGTTGAACCTGTGGATGGGTGAGTGTGGGTGAGCATTACAGGCCTTGACACTGTAACCTCCAAATATTAATCTTTACACTGACACAGCAAGTGCACATACACGCAAAACACAAAACAAATCAAAAAGCATGTTAGCGTGCGTGCTAACGCTGCAGAAGTGCCCACTTTTCCACCGACAGGTTGCAACACCTATCATCTGGGCTGATTCAGAATTAAACCAGAACTGTTTAATGAATAACTTGACTGTCATGACATTATTTCATGAGAAATAGAAAAGACAATACAATCACAATGAAAAAAAAAAAAAAACGAAAAAACTAATAAAATGACAAAATTAAACAATAGAAAATAAAACAATTACAGTAAAAAAGAAAAACTTTTCAATTATGAATAATTATTTATAATTTACAGATATGCAACCTCCTAAAAAACATTGAAGAACACATTTTTTTTTTAAATAAGTTTATAGAAGTTATCCTTTTTTTTTGTTGCTATTTTCACTCAATAAAACAAATCTTCCTTTATTGCATATGTAATTCAGCATTTACCAAAAATATAAAACATAAAAGCAAACACACAAGTATAGGGGCTTTATAGAACGGACTGTCTGAAGCGACTTTGGAACTGGGCCACTGTCACGGGTGCTTGGTCTCTGTAAAAAGCCAGGCAGACTCAGTCATATACTCCATAATATAGTGAGGCCATTTTCAATCAGCAACTATTGTCCGAGCACAAGAGAGATGGAGAAAGAGAGAGAGAGAGCATGGAAGTGAGAGAAAGAAAGTGAATGGTGGGTAACTGAGGAGAAGGTATAGCTCTTTTGTACAGAGTTCTGTCAGTAGTTCAGAAGGGGCAGCCCACCAACAATGAAAACTCTCAGCGAAGAGAAAGCACAGAACTGTTGACCTTTAATAGCAAAGCTTCAATTAGACATAAAGAGTGAGAGTCTGTGATAAAGTGTGTCTATGATAGACAAACCACTTTTCACCTCTCTCTCCCAAGGAAATACAGTGCCTTGCTAAATTTTAGCCATTGTATTTTATTATGGATTTTTTTTGACATTGACATTTTTCAAGGACTGAAACTTAATTTACATAGGAAATTATTTGCTAGCAAACCATACATTAATAATTTTAAGAAGATTTTTGAAAAGCAGAAATTACAGTACATACTAGCTTTGCTATTGTTCTGGCATCATTTTATCCATTCTTCCAAGGCAGATTTGCTCCAGGTTTTTAAAGTTAGTCAGATGATACCTGAAAACCTGATCCTGTCAAACAGTGCCACCTGTTCTCAATTGCCAAGGCCAATATAGGACACTTTATGCTTTTGAGAATTCCTCTGGCCGTGCAACTAGAACTTCTGTTTTGGTAAAAAAAAAAAAAAAAGTAATTAATAATAATAATGATATTTTGACAAAAGATTAACTTTTTGGCGGAATGAAAGAGTAATTTTGTAACATTTTCCAGTATTTTACATCATCGACTTTTTCTTTGATTTTTACAGCATACTGTGGGCCGATGCTATACTTGTAGCATACATGTCACTCTGAAGCTAAAATTGGTTCTATGTTGGTCTCATCTGACTATAAAACCTTTTCCACATTTCCCCCCTGAGCAACTGTGCCATGTGTCAAGCCTTTTGGCAACCTCCAGAAATGCTGCGACATGGTTCTTTTTGAACACTGTCCTCTATTTTCACACTCCTGTATCGGCCAGTGTTGTCCAGCCCCTTCAAAGTGTCCGTTTGCCTCTCTGTAGCTTCCATCACAAGACTCCTGCTTGTTTGGGCAGAAAATGTTGTGGAACAACCCAGTCTAGACAGTGCTTGGGTCGTTTGATATAGCTTCCACTTCTTGAATCAACAATGACCACTGGGACATCCAAACACTTGCATTATTTTACAGAAATAGATTTCACAGACTGAATAATGCTCTCACAACTGTAGGGAGTTTTTGATCAAGAATGTGCGCAAGTGATTATAATGATTCACGGGTACAGACCAATTAATAAAGCAATCGTGTCCTCAGAGCAATTGTATTTTATCTGTGTAATCAAAGAGCTTGTACAACCCAGATAGCACCAATTTAAAACCATTTAAAATTATTTGAGTTTCAGTATTTAGATGTGTTACTGTGTGCGTGTGCAAAAATCAGCATGGCTTGTGGTGGTGGTTAGGGTGTTACTAGATGGTTGCTCACTGGCCCAAGTTAAAAGTGCACATTATTAAGTCTCTAAGATGTTTTGGTTCCTAGATATGGCTTCTGTCCTTTTTTTTTTTTTTTTTAAGCAAGCCTGTTAGACACTAAAATTTACCAAAATGTTGACTTTATAAATTGGCTGATAACAACACAAAATACAGAAAACATTAACATCAACAATTTATTTGTTATACATTTTAATAAAATGATATTTTTCTAGTAAAGTAAATAATAATAAAAAATGAACAATTATTATCTGCTTAACATAATTGCCATTCACTTAGAACTCAGAACTAGTACTTGCACACCTCTCCTCAACAAGCTGCATGACTGGCTTCATAATTTGTTTTTGGAGGGAGTTAAGATAAAAAAGAATAAAAAAAAGAATTAAAAAAAATAAAAATAAAAAATCACATGAAAGCAAGACATGCAATACATACATACATACATACATACATACATGCAAAAACAAAAAACTCTGTCTTTCCCCTTCTATCCGCTGTCCAAGGGCAGTGTGTGAATGAGTGTTGTGTGAATGGATTATTTTTATTTTTTTGCTGCCAAGCACCAGGCCAAGTGCGAGTGGCTGGCACTGAACCTGACCGTGAGAAAATGAGGCGTGAATGTCAATCACTTATCTCAGTGTTCCAACACCACACTCTTCACCCACAGGACCCTTGGACTGCTGCAGCTGTCACTGCAACGCTTCAGAAACCAGAGCTCACAGATAGACAGACAGACCGAAAGGCACTAACGGACAGGTGCGAAAAGACACAGGTGCACAACTAAGCAGGTAACTCAGTACTACAGAAAATCCAGTCGATAAGAGAGGAATACTAGGGCCAAGGGGAGAAATAATGACTATTAACATGCTACTGAGTGGAGGCTTGAGGAAATAGATGTAATCATGAAAAAGTAGATAAATGTCTGACACATCTGTGTGTGTGTGTGTGTGTTTTAGAGACTCGCTACACCCACATGCACATCTACTGTTAAATCAGACCTAACTGATTACATGCAGCCTTGAACCAACACAGTTTACAAGTAGGGTCATGCTTAGAATATTTACTTCTTTCTGAGTAGAGCAAGAGCAGAGAGAGCGTGAGTGAAAGGAAATGAGAGTGAATATGGACTGGGATACATGACACTAGAAAGCACACAGTTTTCCAGTTCTTCTTCTTTCTTTTTTTTTTAAGATAGGACCAGGTAGTTGGGTTGCAGGAAGGATGGACGGACAAACAGTAAGGGTGTGATTTAAGGGAAATAGAGAAAGAAAGCGCGAACCCGAAAGAGTGATAAGTGATAGGAGGTGGCCTGCTGGGTCTTTGATGGAGGAGAGAGGGATGGATGGTGGCTTTAATAAAGAGCCGAGTGAAGAAGAGAGAGGAGGTGTGAGAGGGAAGGATATGGTGTGATTTAGACAGGAATGGAAAAGACGTTTGTCTTGATTGCTGTTGTCTCTCTTCTTACTCTCCTCCTTTCATAAATACAAGAGAAAGTGAATAGAAGCACTCAAACTGGAGAGAAACACTGAGAAAGAGAAAATCGCCATTCTTCAAATAAAACCCTATACATCTAAAGTGGGTATAGACTTAAAAATTACACTTAAAATAATCACTTTTTGTTTTTTTTGCAGCCTGAAATAAAAAATATACAGATTTTTTATATATATACAGCAATATTTAATTAGTGAAATTTGCATCATCCAAGTGAAAGATATAACACCAACAAAAAAAAAAACATCACTGAGTTGGAAAAAGGATCACCCCCTCCTAAAAATGACTTGTTAACTCAATCAGGTGTAGCTAATCACCCTCTCAATGGCATACAAAACCATCTGACTTCCAACTGTGATGAGCTGTGCAGCAGCTGGAGAATCTCAGTGCGAGTAGTCTTTGGTAGTGCAACTGAAGCAAACAATCAACTACGGGTGGGCAAGGCACTGTCAAAAGATCTCCAGGATAAAGTTGTAGACAAAAGTCAGGAGATTGATAGACACATTTCAAAGGCTTTATCAATCCCTAGAAACACAGTGAAGTCTATTATTAAGAATTGGAAGGTATTTTGTACAACACAGACCCTCCCTGGATCAGGACGTCGCTCCAAACTGGATGAAAGAGCAGAAGGAAACTGGTCAGAGAGGCGACAAAGTGGCCTACAGAAACTCAGAAGCATCTGCAGGAATTTATGACAAAGAGGAGTCACTGTTTGCATGTGAGGTTGTTTTTTTGTGATGTATTTCATTTACTTACAGATTTCGAAAACTATGAAACAGCCCTTTTGTGATGCCATCTGTGATGCTTTTCATATGGAGGTCAAAGCGGTACACTTCTGTTGAAGCCCTGCTGCTAGCAAAGTGAAAGGACTTTAGATGCATTTGCTCTTAATTGCTACACAATCACAATTTAGGAACATAAGCTGTAATAGGAGTAGAAGGTCTTTTAAAGGCCAATTTACAGCACAAAAACAGAACCGACAAACGGCATCAAACACGTTCTGTCGGAGCGGTGTGAATAGTTGAGAAGCTACACTTCAGTCCTACTTAAATTTATGAGCTGTTCAATACACATCACAGAAACACATGATATTTGCTGATCTGAGATCAAACAAATGCGTCAAGGAGCTGGACGGGTGTCTGCACAGGATGAGCTAAAATGACATACACCGAGGTGCTCACAGTTCACATCCATTCTGTCTCATGTTTATCGGAAGAGTGTGAAAGAGAGATGACATAATAAAGACAGCAATTACCTCCCCTATAATCTATCATCAACCCTCTTTTCTTGTTCTCATCTATCACATCATATTTTCCTGAACAGATACAAAGAGCACATTTGCTCAGCTGTCTGTCTGCTACGGCTTTGACAAAATGCCACCTGCTAATCTGATTTGTCAGATGCATATTCTGATTTCAAACCGTTTCTGGAGCATAAAGTTCAAATATTTTCAATATTCTTAAAGAAAGAAGGAAACGTCAGTGAAAGATAAAGAGAATATTGTTGGATCTCATGTTTCAGAAATGGCAACAACAACTATTTTTAAACGGGCAGTTGTCGCCACCTGCTGTCTGAAGAGGATAAGCGTTATAACGCATTTAAGTTTTAAGATAATTTTTATTTTATTAATAACGCTATTGTAGAGAATAAATGTTTATTTGTACTTCTGTTATTTAAATGTCTGTAACAAAATTAATGATGTGTGTTTGAAAAGACTGTTTGTGTTGCTCTTTCTGGATCAGCAGCAGCATGAATGATTTATTAACATGGGCAGTAACAAAACGTGCTTCTCACGCTCCACTGACAGTCGCAATGTGAAACAGTCATAATAGACATAGTTGAATCGTTGTCTTTCAGGAATAATAGTGAGTGAGTGCTTGAATCAAGATCATGATCTTTAAAGGATGAATCGTATAGCTCTAATGTAAACACTGCAAATTGTTTTGTGAGGATATCATCACCAGTCGGATCTCGTCACATCCCTACTCTAATAATATATTTTTTATAATATATAAAAACATGCAGGGATTAATTAATTGTATACAATAAATTAAGTTGGCTGTATCCCTTGTTTTTTTAGCATATAAAAATATTTTTAATATATAAACATCAGAATATTTTTTATATAATAAAAAGATACATCGACATTATTTTATGTACAGAGTGTACAAATGAGGTCCAACGTAATAAATCAGCAAATCTGAGTTTGTCAACTTAAGCATTGTGCTAGATAACTCCACCCAATGAGAAATCTCACTGGTCCACAATCCTGCTCATTTAGCTGTATAATGAACTTCTGACAGGCTGTGAAAGTGCCCGTCAAGCATTTTTTTTTTCTTCCTGTTAAATTCCAGTCTCTTTGTGTGACTTGTATTTTGTTTTTAATCTTTCACTGAATTTGTCTAAGTATATATTCCTTAAAGGCTGTATGGTTCAGAGTCAGTTTCATCAGCTCGTTTCTGAGCTCCAGGGAGCTGGGAGCCCCCCTGTGGCTTCTTCCTGGAGGAAAGCCGATATCTGGGACAGAGTAGCCAGAATGTTGGGCTGTTACAGCACTTGCTGGAATTAGGAAGAGCACGGGAGACTGTGTTTGCTCCGTGTCTATGGATATGTGGCCTAATTCTGTTAGATGTCTGGTCTGTTGCTTTCAACGAGCACAGAGTCCCTCCCCTCTCTCTGAAAACATGTTCATGTAGTTCCCTCTACTCCTCCGGTCTGGTCTTGAATCATCACTCTCTCAGTGTGTGTGTGGCTCCAAAACATTTCAGAGGAAACTAGTGCACAGCATCCTCTTCTGCTAACAGTGCCAAACCAATTTATTATATCTTTTCTCTCGGTCTCACATCCTACCACCCTCCAAAGAGCAGCCCGCTTACGCTAACCCTAACACATACAGAGCATCGCCTCTCTCACCAGGGCTGTTCGGATTACCACAGCGCTTTAATTGACAGTCTCCGTGGAGACGAACAGGAGAAGTGGCAACGGTAACCTGGAAACACAAAAGAGCCTATTTGTGCTGTCTGACTTCTGACGGGAGACAGACATCATCAAAACTGAGAGTGAGAGATAAAGAGAGAGAGAGGGAGAATTGTTATTATTTTTGAATAAAAACCAGCCGTTCGTTCTCTTTTCTAAAGCAGTGCACACACTGCGCTTAGTGCAGCCCCGTGTGTTAAAGAGCTGCACACACACACACACACACACACACACACACTCACTGCTGGCACAGGCATGTCACATCAGAGCTATGAGTGCAGGAAAGAAAAGAGATAAAGAGGAACATGATTAGAAACTAATTGGTGTGAAAGAGATTTGTGATAGAAAGCAGAAGGTGGAAGAGGAAGCAGAGATGGTCTCTCTTTGAAGGCGACAATCTCTGAGAAGCTCTTTGATGTCGCCCCTCTGTCTGCATCTCCTGCTGCACCTGAGCCAGGACGAGTGCTTTATTTATTTATTTATATATATTTTTTCCTTTTTCCTTGGCACTACACAATTAATCGAAAAAATAACTGCAGCAATTACCTAATTGGGAACAGTGTTCATTAAAATATATATATATTTTTTTTTACTCTTGTTGCAGTTGAATACTCTATTTGCAACTGCAATGGTTGCAACCACTCACAGACATGTCTACATGTCTAGCACGAATAGCCAAGTTTTAAAATTATGTATTTGAGTGTGTTTATTGTTTATTGTTATGTATACTTTTGGTCCTATAGACTTTTTAAAATGTTGTTTTTTTTTCCTTCCGTAATTTCCATCATGTCTAAATCATGTGCTTTTTTGATGCAAATGGCTGACTCATTTTATAGCTAATATGACACGCATGACATATACACAAAGTTAATTAATATTACATAAACAATAAAATCTATTAATTATAATTAAAATGTAACTATTAAAGCAGCGGAAATAAACAAATACTGTCCAAATGTTTGGCGTCAGTAAGTTTTTTCTTTTTTTGTTTTTGTAAGAAATAATTGTATTCATCACGGATGCATTGAACTGATCATAAGACTTCTAAATTATTTTTTAAAAAAAATCTAATAAATGTTGATCTTTTGAACTTCTATTCAAAGAATCCTGAAGATTAAAAAAAAAGAAAAAATTATTTTACATTTCAATAATATTCCATAAAATGAAAGTTTAACAGTATATTTTATAAAATAAATGCAGCTTTGGTAAGCATATGAGTATTTTGAAAAAAAATAAAATAAAATCTGACAAACAATAAAGTTGTTGACAACCACAAACTTGAATGATAGTGTAAAAAAGTTAAAGCTTAAAGTTAAAGAAAACATCCAGGTACTGTAGGGTGTAATGAGCTTTGTTTATAACAGGAGCTTGCACTGAACTGCAACTTAACCATAAACTTAACCACTCTGGCACTACAAAAGGAATAACAAAACCAATACGCAATAAAACACTGCAAGAAAATGGCTGGAACACTGATTCAATTACATATGGCAGGTAGCAGTTAGCTGCCTTAGTGGCTGCCTGATCAAAAACACAGACTATTGCAGCAAGCAGAGCTTTCATGCTTCAAGTAAGAAACTCTGTACTTCTTTGGCTCTGGTCTATCCTGTGATCATTTTTACCATAACACTGATTAGCACACGCTGGGGAGCTGCAGGGCAAGAACGGCTGCTCTGAGGCTCAGCATCTGTGGACAACAGAGAGCAATCACACTGGTTGACTGGACAGGAAGTGGTATTAGCTGAAGAGACACCTGAGGCCTCCTGAAAGAGACACATTTATACACACTCAGACCAGTTGGGAGACTGCCAAAGCCTGCTCACATACACACATACACTAACTTACTCTTTTACATGCTCTCTACCTCATGAACCTCTCTCTCTTTCTATCGGAATCAGAACACACTCCTCCACCTGTGGCTCAGCTACTCATCCTGGAGTGCAAGCAGAATGACACAGAGGGCCCTATCTTGCACCCAGCGCAATTGACTTTGTACACCGACGCGTGTGTCATTCCTATTTTGCACCCGCGCAAAGCGCGCTTTTCCCTCCACAGAAGCACGTCGCTAAACTAGTGAATGAACTTGCGCTCCCTGGGCGGTTCAGCGCAAAAAAGAAGGCGTGTTCCGGCGCAAACAATCCCTGGTGCTATTTTGCTGTTCCATTAAACAATTGCGCCACTGACCAGAAAAAACCTAGTCTAAAGTCAGTGGCGCATTGCGCGTTGTTCATTATGCTATTTTAAGGGCGCAAGCTTGACCATAATGTATAGCGTGCACAACGCGCATACACTTTGCTCATGTAATCTACACAGATGCAACAGTTATTTTTGCAAATCATAAATTGTTACACTAAAAAAATATTAACACATGAGATGACGGAAATCATTGTGAAATCTTGCTTACAAATTATTCAGGCTATAGTAGTAATTAAGGATCAGACCTGTTTGCCCGATAGTGGCAAGACATATATGTATATAAGGACATCTGACAAATTTGTTTGTCCGTCAAGAACCAGGAAAAAAAATATCGATGAAACAATTGTGGCTATTTCCTCCCACGCCTGTTTAACCGACGCTATTTTGGGTGGGTTTCTCCCATCCCCATACAACACAACTTCTCTGTCTTTCACTGCTCTTACAAGAACATCAGTCTCCTCGGCTGTGAACCGCTCCTGGCGTGCGCCTGGTAAATACGCCATAATAATAGCAATCCATAATGGAACTTGCGCACCTGCTTTTAAAGGGAATGTTGGATGACGCTCTGATTGGTTTATTTCACGTTACGCCCAAACCACACCTATGAATAATGAAGCTACTTCAGACCAACCCATTTTAGATTTGCGCCGGGCGCAAGAGCCATTTATCCCGCCGGGAAAATAGCAACAGCGCCGAGACCCGCCCACAAACTTACTTGCGCTTCGCGCTTTGACACTTGCGTTTCAGATCGTTTAAATAGGGCCCAGAGTGTGTGTGTGTGAGAGATAGAGAGGTCCTACACTATAAGAGCCTGCATGCTCTGGTCAGTCCTTGTAGGAGGACACTGCTGGTGTCTGATTGATGATGAAAGGTGAGAAAAGAAAGAAAGAAATCGAGAGAGTACACACAAACAGGTGAGGAAGCACCCACAGAACACTTTAGAAATGAGGTTGGGACAATATAGCTTAAGAAAAAAAAAAAAACACAATACATATATAAATAGCCAAATAGCCTTTAAATTGTGAATAGGGCTGTCACTTTTAGTTCGAAAATCGAATGCACAATCGATCGGACCAACCAAAAAAGTTTCGAAAATGAAAATAGTGTACATATTTGGTTAAAATCGATTTCCTATAAATTTTAAAAGAATTAAACAATTAAAAAAAATATATATAACAAAACTCACAAACAAGCAGAAAAAGAAAATAAAGAATTCCGAAAGTGCAGTATGTTGCGAAAGCCAGATATAAAATACTAGTAATTTTACGCGCCTATAAGACCCGGTGATGTCGAAAGGGACCTCTCTGTGTTCACACCAAACGCGAATATAGCGTCTGGCGCAAATTATTTCAATGTTAAGTCAATGTAAAGACGCGTTTACGCGCGTCTAGAAGTCTCACGGCGCGGTAAACGCGAATTCGCCTCATTCGCCCATCTAGTTACAGGACATTCTGAGTAATGAAAAGGACCATTGCAAGCTGACAGCGACCAGTAATACCCCCACCTTGCCTAGCTCTACCCGAGTGTCCCTGGGACATCAGTGCGGTCGGAGCACGTCTTCTCTACAGCTGGACATAAACTGAATAAAAAACGCTTGCTCTGGACCCCGAAATGTTGATAGACTTGTTTTTCTGTCCAATAAATTTGTAATGGTCCCAGCCTTTTGGTGCATTTCCTTAAGCCTGCCTAGTGCCGTCTAGCCTAAGTGTCGGTTACGTTCAATAAAAAAACACACATGGCCTGTTCTCAAGTCCATTTAAAGTTTATTTTTTTTTTTTAACAGTTGTTTAAAATGGGTTGAATCATTATTTAAAATAATCTTGAATTGCCTAAATCAAAAATGCAGCTGGGTTGAAGTCTGCAGTGATGTTTTTCTTTTGTTACGGTAGCCGTCCCCTCTGCATACATATTTTTTTTGAGAATGTTGCACTCCTGTTGCTGTTCTGCACGAAACTTCATGCCAATAAATAAGAAATATTGCTGACTTTTGCATTTCCAGCGCTCTCTTTGCATTCGTCCATTATTTGACGTTGAAAAAGACATGGAAAATCTATTTTACAATCGATTCAATGAACCTTAATGTCTTAAAAAATCGAAAATGATTTTTTCACAAAAGTGACAGCCCTAATTGTGAATAGCCATAATTAATAGCTATGGTCCAAAACAGATTCAAAATGTATAGAAAATTAACTTACAGATATGCAAGGTTTAGAATAGCTAAACTAAATGGTAGAATGGCAAATAATAATGTATTAAAATACAACAACATTTGAGGTCAGTACAATTTTTAGTGTTTCTAATAAATCTTTTATATTCACCAAGGCTGCTTTTACTTTGCTTTTATGTTCATTAAAATAAAAAGTACTGTTATTTATTCCCATAGTGACATAGAAGTAGAATTCAACAGCCATTACTCTAGTGTCACATGAACCTTCAGAAATCATTCTAACATGCTGATTTGCTGGTCAAGAAACAATTATTATTACTGCAAACAGGTTTATATTTTATTTTTTTATCTGTCTATTATTAGCCTCTCAGTAATGCTGATGTAATTGGATCAGTACTGGCCTTTCCTAACTCTGATGTGTAAACTCTTATTGGAATAAACAACTCTAGGATGAAACAGGAATGCTCTGACAGACAATGAGAAAGCTGGAGTGAGTATTATGCACAAAATAGAACACACTAGAGCAAACCATATTTTTCATTAAAGCTTCAGTTTACAATTAAAAAGAGAAGAATCTCAAACAATGCAAAATAAAGAAATACAATGCAGACTGTTGATACACTGGGTAGCTGAATGAGATGTACTTGGACCCAAACAGAGAAGAAACCTTCTTCGGTTACACTCAGAGATGCATAACATTACAGTGAAGAAACTATTCAATGGAGACCATAAGTTAGAGTAAGACTAAGAAGAAAGTCTCATGTCTTAAGGTATAATCAGAGAGGCAAGTGAGTTAAGCAGAGGGCTGAAACTCTGTCTCTCGCTTGAATTCATCCGATGTACAAATAAGTCTAACACGGACTGTCTGGATAGTGTGTAGTGCCCCCTGTTGAGCAAAGACAGCAGTGACATGTCAGTAAACCCTTACACAAGAGTCTCACTAAGCTGAAACAGGAGCACTTTGGTTCTGAATGACTGTGTCATGAGACACCTAATGAAATCTACATTAACTTGAAAAGGTTCATTAGAGACCTGCTCTAGAGACTTAAACACTGAGATTTGTTTTAAATGAAAGTGAAGGACAGCAGTCCTTCAAGAGTTTATAAAAAGAGAGAAAGAGAAAGAGAACAAAAAAAGAGAAAAAAAGATTGAAACTAAACCTAGCAGAATCAGATGTGCTTCAGTGGTTGTCCTTAAAAAAATCCAGATCCAGAATATTCATTCTCCAGTTCTTAGCTTACCTCTGAAAACACTTTTACATCACTCACATTTTATGGATTGAATTCTATGGATTGAAGTGTCCAGCTACAGCATTAAAGTTCTGTTAAAAGTTAAAACAATACCAACTTTGAGCCACTGATCTTTCGAGGCATAGGCCTTACTTACTGATCAGTGAGATTTGATCGTTTCGTTTGGGGGGGATTATTGATATTTTAAAGCCAACAGTCAATATATACTGGCCGATCTTAGATGTCAGTGGCACTTTAAAATTCTCACATTAAAACCAGAACAGTGTAAAACTTTTTTCAAACTAATTTAGAAATAGGCACAACTGCAGAAAATTATTTTCAAACGCTACTTTACAAACCTAGGCCCAAATTTAAGCCCTGTCCTGATCCATTATGCATAACTTCCTTTAAACACACACACATATTTATTATTGTTATTTCAATTCCTGTATTCCATAGATAAAAAAAATAATCATACAGGCTCTGAATAAACATTTTAATTTATTTTCTATGTATTTATATTGTTATGCTAGCCAGAAATGAGAGTCTCCAGATTATTTTGATATAATTTGTCATCTTAAAAAAATATTGGCCTGTTTCACTTATCTGGTCAATACTATAAAAGTGAAACCACATTTATTGGCTGATAATACTATGACTGCCAACACATTATGCATCCCTAACTCTTGCCACAGTCCCATTTAAGCCCATCACCCTTGCACTATAATTCATGCCCCACTGTCAACTACCACCTCACATCCTTCCATAACCAAACACCACATTCACTGCTGACTCCTCATCACGCCACACTCCATATTTTCATTAGTAAGTGTGCTTTTGTGTTGTGTTTTTTCTATTAAGTGCATGGAGAACACACTTCAGGCTGCTCTTCTGCTGTATTGACTCAGCGTGAGACCTGATACGGACACAAAACTCATCCCAGTGAACACTGTGAGCCCGCTGTGTGCGTGTTCATCCTCACACACATTCCTCAAACTGCAGGGGGCAAGTACGAGTGGCAACGTATATTACAGCAAACTCATTTCATGTGTGTGTCTCATGAGTGCACAAAACCTGTTTGTAATCCAATCACATATCTAATAACATCATGCATCACGTTGCATCATCATGATGTTGATGCTCGCTCAGATAAATGTGCCTGAAAGCCTGTGTAAACATTATAGGAAGTGTGTAAATGCAGAGCAGCTTGATTCAGAACTGAGAGTCACTACAAAGTGAAATCTTCAACATCATGAAAGTCACAGCATTGAATCCAGCATTTCTATTGTACTTATGCATGTGTGTGTGTGTGTGTGGTATTATAACAGGGATGGGCTGTTCACATGGTAACAGATTGACAACAGGACACACATACGCTCTCACTCGTGTCTCTCTTCTGCTGGTTTAAAACAAGCTCCTAGGAACGTGTGCAGGGACTCGTTTCATCCATCTTCAAAGGTGATTTTTCTAAAGCTCACTCTCGTGAAAACTTTCTGTGAGTAACTGATAAACATCTCACCTGTGTTGACCCCCAGCAGTCTCTTCTTCTTCATCTGCTGCTCCTGCTTCTCTCGTTCCGCCTTCTCTTTGGCAATCCTTGCTTTCCTCTGCTTCTCATCCGCCTCTCTTCTCCTTGCATTCTCCTTCACTGATTGCTAGAGAGAAAAAAGAAAGAGATAGAGCAGACTACTGAGAAAACTAGGAAAGTCTGAAGCAAATAGATGTGCACTGTTCTGTGGCGACATTTCAGTTCTTTTCAGTTCTTGAGGTTTTGTGTTGTGTTATACGTTTAAATGTTTACAACTCAACAACCTGACAGAAGCCTGACTTCAAAGACAGAAAAAGTTATAAGTAAAAAGTGAATAAAACTTGTATATAAATTCTAAGTGAATTGTGATTGATAAACATTAGTACAACATACACTACCATTTTATCATTTTGGGAAAGAAAAAAGTGGTAGAGCATTCTTTACCCTTCATACCCTCCAATAAACCATTCTGGCAAATATTCAGAGGATCCTGACACCTCTGTACTGGACTGTTGGAAAAGCTTTCAGCTCATTGACATTTTGTGCTTTCTGTGCTTCCACCACTCGTTCCAAATCCCATCAAAGATTTTCAATGGGATTAAACCTGGAGGCTGAGATGGCCACTCAAGGACATTCCAGGACCCATCCCTGAAACAAGTGCTGGTAGACTTGGATGTATGCTTCGCATCATTGTCTCACGGGAAAGTCCAATGTTACCAAGCCTTCATTTACACACTGAAGGCATCACACTCTTCGCCAAAATGGCTTGAAAATTCAAAGAGCCCATGTTGCCAGTCACATGGACAAGACCGCCATTTCCTACAGCAACAAAACACCTGACGGCTCCAACCCAAATGACTTCATGCTTAAGCTAGCTGAAACCATATAAATCAGCCTTTAATATTATAAAAAGGAAATGTGTGTCATTCAGTTATCCAGGGTTGCAAACTCATCATGGGTGAAAAAGGTGACAAAGATGAGTTATCACTGTCAATCGTGGATCAATTTGATTCACTCTTGTAATTTTTTACACTCAAGTTTGTCATTCTTATGAGGACGGTTTGGTCCTCTTACACATTTCTTTAAACTGTGAATGAAGTATAAACTGAGCAAAGGGCACTTCCCTTATGGCGCAACTGACTGAGCTTACTCGCGCGGAAACTCCTGATATAATCAATAACTAACTACACAGTGAATATCTTATTTTAATTGTGAATATTTGCTTTTTGTCTTGTTATAATAGGATCTGTGAGTGTGTAGAACTAAGCAATCTTGCAAAAACAAAAATTAGATCAGAGCAGATTCTGACTAACCTACAATAAACACCTCTGATTGGCTACGTTTACATGCACAATTTTTGGTTAAATCGGATTGAATTCATTGATGAATCTGAATGTAGTTTTTACAATGACGCTAAATAAAGTGATCGGGTTGATGTGCACATTTATGTCACAAACTTCAAATCTGAATTTATTTTAAAAATGCTCCTTCCCACGCCCAAACCAGGTTGCCTGTGGATGAGAATCCAAATCAAGGACTGGTGGGAGGTTGTCCTGCTCCACTTCATAGTTGCCGTGTGAAAGGAGAGTTTTATAATGACAGGGCATGCATTTATACAACACTTTATTCAAAAGGAAGAACCGCTCTTTCCGCACCTCATTACGCTATTTCTGCATCATTGCACATGCGCAGTCCTTCAGTTTCATTATTCAATCCTATTGAGTGTTTACATGCACTCTCAATTTGTATTTGAAAAGGAATAAACCACCACCTTCCATATGATCGAAATTTAATTCTGATCAAGCTCAGTTGGATTGATTTTTATATAAAGGCTTTTCAGTCCTACTGAGCCATCAATCCAATTACAAACAGATTATTTGGTTGCATGTAAACGTCGCCACTGGATTCAACAGAGATGCCTGTGATTGGCTACAATACTCAATGCTGCAAAACACGTTATAAATAGAAACTTTTGGGTTTGTAATTCGAAACCAGAGCATGCACACAAAAACACACTGGAATTTTTGAAAGTGGGTGACTTCAAGCGGGTACAGAATTGAGTACTGGAACTGTAAAAAAAAAAAAAATACCTTTCATTAACTAAGGCACTTTATTCCCAGGATTTCAAATTGTTCTGAGCACTTCAGACATCTCCAAGAAAATTTGTGGGGCAAGAACAGAGCAAAATTTCCCCTTCTTCCTGGCTTTCTTTTCTTTTTGGACCATTAGTGGTTCAAGAGGGTTGTTAGAAATCTATAACTCCTCTTTTGGTTTGATGAGGGCCACTTTTTCAGGTGTAAGAAGAACACTCGGACAATCAGACCAAGCTATCAAGAAAGTAACATCATTAGAGCAGTCACCTTGTCCTAACACTTCGTATGCCTCTTTCTTCAGCTCTCTTTCTCTCTGCAGCCTTAAAAGCCTTTTCCAGATAATGGATGTATTTCTAAGTGTGCGGAAAGAGCCAGTGGCACAGCTTACACAAAGGTAAGGTGTAAGAGGCAAAAGACGAACAGATTTAATGAGAAAGGCAGAAAGAAATAGTGGGGAGAGGGAGTTCAGCACAAATGGAGATAAAAAGACAGCTGAGGAATAACCTGAATTCATAATTCAATAATTTGAATAAAAGGTATGAGTACTATATTTCTGGATTCTAAAGAAGTTAAATGTATTTACAGAAGTAATGCACATATTCAGAACTTCTCTCACACATAAGCAAATGAATATATGAAGCAGTTTTTGTCTATTAAAAGTTAAACAAAAATAGGGTGTGTCAACATTAGATTTCACCATTATATCTTATATTTGTCTCGTGGAAAACCTCTTTCCACACCTGCTCTATGGGACTGACAAAAAAAAAAAAACATCTTTGTGAATTGCGAAGTATACTTCGCTGCCTTTTTTCTGCACAGCTCACAAATCTCGAACAGATCTATACTTGCAGCAGAGGTCCCTTAAATGAGAAGGAAATATGGCTATTGACGGCGGGTCAGAACAGAGTATAAGTCACATGATAACGAGGCTTATTCCCCATTGCGTGCAGAGGATTACGGCCACAGTCTGCGATCACAGTAAATCCTGACGAGGGGAAGAGGATGGTGAGATGGAAGGTGGGCTAAATAAGCTTTCCTCTCCACATCCCTGTGACTGTGCGCACACACAGAGTGCTTTAAACACTTTCATTAGAATTAGGGGAGAATGAAAAGCAGCAGTGCGTGACCTCACGCTTGGTAGCACGGACATCAATATCAACACTAATACAAGAGGTGGATTCACAATGACCCTGCCCTGCCTTCGACACTTTCAGACTTCTAATTCAGTTTGTGACTATCACTGATGATAAAGTCACTGATGTTGGCTAAATGCAAATTCTACACATTTCAAAACACTTGACTTTCCTTTGCTACTCAAGAATCCGATTTGACAGTAAAAGTTCTCACTGACAAAGCAAATAAGGCAACTAAATAATTCACATTCAGGCTTGTTTCTGAGCCAGCAACTCTACACAGAATGTGATGTTAGCGGTAGGCACCTATACTGGGAAACGGCGGTATTGCACAGATGTTGTTTCAACACTTCAGAAGCATTACACAGAAGGAGGTCTTATCTAACGTGCTCTGTGTGTGACCGTTAGCCTCATCTGAACTGCATGTGACAGGTAAGTCAATGCAACCTCTCACACAGCCACCGGGTAAAGCATCGATAGCAGTTTAGAGCAAGAGATTGTCAACAGGCATGGCGATTAAGTAGACAGCACCTCGGTGTACGACAGCTTCGGCATGAGTCAGCGTTCAGGAGCAGATGGGCCTGCCCTGAACACTGAGTGAACTAGTTATTAGATGTTCGATAACAGCTCTGTGGAAAATATGTAGAAGTCTGAGGATGTTCCATCATGCCTATTCAGCATAAGAGCTGGTCTAATCCCTGACTGAACATCACGATAGAAGAATTAATGACAAGAACAGGCTCTTAGAGAAACGTCACAACTAAAGAAATGTATGCTTCCACACTGAATGGCATTATTATGTGCTTTTACACACTTCACTATTATAGCTATAGAAAAAGGTCAGTTTGCTAAAGAAATCAAGCGTAAAAACAAGGACGTTTTCTAAAGAATGCCGCTAGAGATACAAGCAAATCTCACAATGCTGAATAAATACTGAAACTGTAACTTCAGTCTGAGTCAATTACAATCCCTGTTTAACGTACGCTCACCACTGTTGAATTTAATTGAATGTGAATCAAAGCCACTGTCCCAGTTACTCCCAGTAATGTTGATCTCACAAAGTGTATAAAGCTGCCAATGGCTGTGAAAGCATCAGAGATAGAGAGGCATTGAATGAATAGTGACTTACATTTTGGTTTGTATTTCACAAAGGTGCTGTACCAGTCACCAGTACATTCCACAAAATGTTTAGTAATTTACAGTACTCATACCGGTTTGGAACAGCATGAGGGACAGTTTAATGAGATTTTTTTGACTGCTAAGTAAGGCTTTTAAAGAGTTAGCAGCAGGGCGCTACCTCGTGAATAAACACACTCAGAGACGCACAAAATAAAGGTGATGAGAGTTCAGGGAGAGAAAGCGCGTGAGAGGATGGGGTTACCCACACACACAATGTTTGCTGTTAGCCATAGTCAGCATCCGTGTATGTGTGTAAATGACTGATGAACTGGAGAATCCCACACAAAGCTGAGGTGAAGAAACTCCTCAGAATACACTATCCATCTCTCTGCCCCCCACACACACACCATTACAAATCATTACTGATGAACTTTAACAGCTGGGCCGTGCTCTCTCTGGACATAGTGTACAACATCAGCCATCAACCTCTGTGATATAACCCTTTACAACAGACAAGGTGCCGTCGCAGGAAACATCATCTGGCCCCAGTCAATGTGTTTCCAATGTAGAAATTGGTATGATGGTTTTAGGTCATAAGAAATTAAACCTACTGTTTTTAATCAAACAAACATTAGACCAGGGGACAGGATAATATCCTTACTATGCAAAGTTTTCAAATAATAAAAATCAATTCAGCTGGCTGGTGTCCAACGGAGTTTAGCTTCAACTTGCCTCAACACACATGCCTAGAAGTTTCAAGTATGCCTAGTAAGACCCTGATAAGCTGATTCAGGTGTGTTTGATTAGGGTTGAGATGAACTCTGCAGACCACCGGCACTCCAGGAGCGACTTTGGTGACCCCTGTTCTAGATCAAAGGCCCATTGCCACCAAGAATGATAGCTGTACATATAAAGTTTTAATAATCATTCTAATTCTATTAGAATAGGGAAGTCCACACCACAACTATAACACTAACAACACAAAGGAACATTGCCGTTGAAAGCCAACCAGAATCCACTCCACTTTAAAGTGCTTGAGCATATCATGTAAAGCTACTTTGTTGTGTTGCAAAGCTACTCCTGTGACTATTTTCCATTCCAATCTTAAATAAAACATTAAGAAATGCTATATAAATGTTATTATATATACATAACTTCAGACTTAATAAAGCCAATTTGTGATGCATAGATGGTGAATTACATTACTTTGGGTGTTCAAATATGCTTAATTACAAGAAAGACTCCTAGAGTGTTTGTTTGTGTGCTGGTTTTGTGTTAATAGAATCAAAACAGCTTTTAGCCCAGGCACCATTTTGGTGAAAAATGCAGGAACAAGCGAGCTTCTGAAAAGAAGCATGGGTGCAAAATGTTTGCATTTAGTTTCTCAATCTCTGCAAACTTTTGCACTTTTATCTCTTTGAGTATATTTAAATCCGCATTCACACTGAGAGAGACGACTCCGTGTGAGCTGAACAAAATGTGTCAGAAAGAGTCTAAAATGCTGTTACAAGTGATTGATGCATGGCAAACTCTAAACTCAAAGCTGGGGCTCTCATAAGACATGCCTTAATATAGATCACAACAGCTGCCTGCCTACCTCATATAAACCCGCTAATCTGATGAAGCCACACTACAAATCTGCTCGGCTCCTGCCAAGCCCGATTAGACTCCGCCCACTCTCCAAGTCAACAGGGAACCAAACTCCTCACTTCTCATATGCATAAATGGCCTTTAACTGTGTTAAGGTGGAGAGCAAGGGGAAAGATATAAACACAGGGTGCAGAAATTAGGACAGAACTCTGTGGTCTCCCTTGCCCCGAAATCGTCTGTTTTCTCATTACAGAGCTGATCTCCATTTTCTAGTCATCATTTGAACTTAATTACTGCAGTCGTGCCAGGAATGGGGCCCCTCACTATTTCCCCCTTGCTCACATCAAATTCAGTTTGACAGGAGACAATTCAGGGAGATACAGACACACTATGGAGGGTTATAGTGACCGAAGCTAATTTCACTACAGTAATTGCTTTGGCATCGAACGAAATGGTGCCATTTTGTTTATGTTAAAGAGTACCTCTGAGGCAAATTGAAGGGGGAAAAAACATCAAAGCAAAATGCAAGACTCATCAGTGGCAGTAATACATTTTTTGACATTTCAGATTTCACGTGAACCTGTTTTAGTGATTCCTATGTAATAGCGTTGGGCGATATGGGTGGAGCAAGAGAGAGACTTTGTTTTTGTCATAGTATAACTATTTGGTGTTTTAAACCGTGCAGGTGCGCGAGAGAGAGAGAGCCTCAACAATAAACGAAAAAATATACTTTCAGACATACTGATAAACTAACATTAATATAAAAATACTGTATTTAAAACAGCTAGTTCATATATAGTCGGACACAACTGTCATATGGCGCGTTCTGTAACAAATCTGCCGCATCTACGCATGAAAGAGCTACAACAGTGAAAATCAATAGCAGATTTCATTTAAAGTCCAACATTTTAAAGGGGGGGTGAAATGCTCGTTTTCACTCAATCTCCTCTTAATCTTGAGTACCTATAGAGTAGTACTGCATCCTTCATAACTCCAAAAAGTCTTTCGTTTTATTATATTCATAAGAGAAAGATAGTCTGTACCGATTTTTCCCGGAAAAACACGACCGACTGGAGGCGTGGTGTGTGGGCGGAGCTAAAGAATCACGAGCGCCAGTAGGCTTTTGCATTGAGACATTTGGAATCTTTGACATTACCTTTAAGAAAAAAACATCATCCAAAACAAACCATGGCTAACAGTCAGATTAAGTCGTTTATTTATGATCCAAAATCAGATCCCGAGGCTGAAACTGAACGAGAGCAGCAGCAGCAACAACTCGCTCTGAGCGGGGCTCGAACTGGGTCTCCGGCATGGGAGGCGGACGCACTAACAAGGAGGCAGAGATATTTTAAGCAGTTTTACTCACCACCTGCGGTTCCAACACACGATCGTGACCCTTTTTCGTTGGGATTGCATCATCCTTAAGAAATAAACGATACGCAAATCCGTCGTCAAACTGGGCCTTGTTTGTAAAACAAGCATCTTCGAAATGCAGGGAACAAACAAATTGCCGATCTTCCGGCAGACGTGCCCTTAGCACTCATATAAGGAAATTCCGCTCCATCTAACGTCACACAGAGCCATACTCGGAAAAAACTTTCCGAAACTTGTGACAAACCAGAAGGAGTATTTTTGGAACAGAAATACTCCTTCAAACATACAACTTAATTTTTGAAACTTTGTCCATGTTTAGCATGGGAATCCAACTCTTTAACAGTGTAAAAAACTCAGTATGCATGAAATAGCATTTCACCCCCCCTTTAACACTAATATTGGTCATAAACGAATGCATTACATATAAAGTTTTCAAAACAGGTAAGTTCATATATTTGGAGTAAAGTTTAATTGAACCTATGCATTAAGCCTATGTAATATTTTCCGCATGAGCGATCCGGACAAGCACAAGGACAGCGCGGAAGTGGACTTCTTCCATTTATACTTCCGAAAGCGTATGCTGATGGTCCGCTCTGCAACAAACATGTGACAAACAATTGCCCAGAATTATTGCCCATCTGACTGTCTTTATATTTTTTATTGACTGATTGCACAGGTTCAAATAGCAATGGGCTTCTTCACACTGCCTGCACAAACAGACGTACATCATCTGCACATATAAGGTAATTCATTGCACTTTAACAAGTAATCTGAATGGCCTATATATGTACAAAATTTAAAACAAACCCCGAGTTTAATGCCACAGTTATGTTAGAATGCTTCTCATTCTTGTTTCTGTGGTGGTCCGTCTGTCTCTTCGTGGTGCGCATGGTCCGGAGCGCTGTATGATTAAAGCCTCTGTTTATACTTTCTGCGTCTGGGATTCCGCTATGGACCACTAGGTAGGCGTGACGTAAAAATCATCAGAGAGTATGCTCGGAGGCTCTGAGCGGACGAATCACTTTGCAGGTGTTTTGAATTGATTAGTTGACTGGCATGTCACCATATTCTAATTTGTTGAGATTGGGTGGGTTTTGTTAAATGTGAGCCAAAATACCCATTTATGTTTATGTATACGTGTATGTTTGCTTACATATATACACTTTTGGTCTTATTTATTTATTTATATATTTATGTGGTTGTTTTTAACGGCAAACCTTATTTTTGCACTGAAATAGGATTGCACATAATTTCGGTGTACTTTATATATAACGACAAAGATTTTGATTCTTATGATGCCTTACAACGCAATCCAAGTGAGGAGCTCTTTATTTTTTGTAACAGTCATTATCATTGAGATAGAGAACTATATCAAATCTTGTATTTACTGCACTGAGAGCACTTATAGCAGACTATATAAGCATTTTAATGGACTTATATATCATAAATAGCAATTATAAGTCTTGAATTGTTGCTTTACGGGTTGTGCCAAGAAGAGATGAGCGAATGCCCATTTTCTATCCTGCTCTCTCTCTTTTTCCGGCTGCAGGTCATCCCATGTTCACCCACTCTCCCTTGTCTGTCTGCCATTAGCCACGGTCAATTGGATTCCTGTCAGCACCGCCAAACTGCTGCTAGTCTATTTCAAACGGGTGGATGAGCAGAGAGGGCCAACTCTCACACACACGTGCAAACTAAAAGACTCTGAAACACATAGTTCAATCTAAAATGACTAGCACTCAGTGCACTGGGGGCTCAGGGCAGGCAAGGGCATGTCCAACATTAGCATCCTTTTGAATGTTAGTGATGAAGATCACACAGAATGAACCGTATGCAGCAGAATGTTCACCTCGTCACCTTCCTCACCTGGTCGGTCTGTTATGAGGAAGGTTGTGACAACACTTTAATGTTGTGGTGTGTTTGTGAGCCAGCATGTAACAGTGTGGCTATTTGCCGATAAGACAGAGCTGCCAGCTAAAGGTCAAAAGTCAACTGTAGTAATGAAAGAGTGGTGGTTGCCACAGCAACTCCCATGGTACAAGATTATGGGGCATGATTCAGAGGTTTGGCAAGGCTTGTGAGGCTCTATTGAGCTTTAGTCTCATAATTAACTGCTGCTTAAAACAATTCACCTCCTTTTTTGTAAAAAAAAAAAAAAAAGAAATATTTAGAGTATTTTACAAGTAAGGATATGTTCCTAGAACAACGAACCTGTAGCTCAGAGCGAGGTGTGAAATCAAATTACTATTAACACTGCACCTAAGAGTCATGTCTCAAATACTTTTATTTTCAAAAAGCACAGACCACAATGAGGCTGGACAGATTTGCAGTATTCAAATGATCTTGTATTCAAATGTGTTATGATGCCCAAAAATGCTGCTGACTTAACTCACTGGGTTTATAAACACATACAATGTTCCTATATGGAGAAGAAGAGGAAAAAAGGTGAGGTGGGATCTTCATCTCTCCCTATACAAATACAATCACAACAGTCTGATTGATAGGAATGGTCATTTGCTAACTGCAGCATTATTACTTTCTTTTTCTCCACGTTTTTTAATTTAACACTCTGTGTGGCTCCCATATTAGTCTGTCTCCGAGTCCTAGTCTCTCTTTTTGTCTTTTTCTTTCTTAATTTGTCACTTTTCCACCCTAATAAAGAGAACAGGAAAACAGGGTGAGAAAGTCTGAATGGAATGTGTGTGTGTGTGTGTGCGCAAGTATGTGTCCACGCTTCTGGGAATCAGTGGAGCAAGCAGCCAAAAACAATCTCCATCAAAACAAAGCGGTCAGAACTGAAGAGAAAGCACAGCAGAGATGTTACTGAAAGGATGACTAAGCATGTGTGGCTGCAGGTCTGCATGTGTGTGTGAGTGTTTGGCGTGCAGGGATGTGTGAGTGCATACAGTGCTGCAGTAAGGTAAGTGTGTATGAAGGCCTGTAGCCTCCTGCTCTACTGCTGGTCCCCTGCCACTCCTCAGCATTGATTTAAACAAGCTGCTTCTGAGGGCTGAAAACTCACTGACCTGGAAAAGGGCTGAGAGAGAGAGAGAGAGAGAGAGAGAGAGAGAGTGAGGGACATTCTGTTTGAGGGTGAAGAACGGACAGGAGAGAAAGAAGCAGAGGACATAAAAAGTGGGATAGAGAGGAGGACAGAAACATTTACATACCTTTAAAATCTTAAATTTAGAGATGCTTAAGTCAAAAGTATTTTTTTTTTTTTTTATCTAGAAATACTGTAGTTTATTGAAATATTGTATAGTACATAATGGGGAGACTGGGGTAAGATGACCCAGTGGGTAAGCTGACCCACCCCCGATATCTTGGCAACTGTAAACTTCAACCGTCATGTGACCATATATTTTAGAACCACCAATCACCTCTGTCAGATCGTGAAAAGGAGAAACACATGGGAGGACTGGAAAGCACTCATTTACTTCACAAAAATCACAACATTTTTGGCTTGTCAAAGTACAATTTTAGCATAACAGATGTAATGGCTGTTACATCAAAGCAAATGTATCCAGCCCTAAAAAATATTCATGATACTTATAGGTTATTTAGCAACATATAAAATCCTGCAAATGATGTTTCTAAGTATTAGTTTGAATTGGTAAACTAGCTAGATTTTTTACCTAAATTCCTGATTGTGTGTGTTTAAATATATATATATATATATATATATATATATATATATATATATATATATATAAAACTGATTTTGGTCAATCACAATGCCTATTGTTTTCTCTGTAGCCTTGTCTGTTGGAGTAGAGTGCAGGCTGCTCATCAGGAGCATCAGTTCAACGTCCCTCGCTGCACTGGGGACAGGTTTCAAAGACGCACCACAGGAGTGCATTATCATGCATCTGGTGGTGGACCCACCGTCAGCTCATTCCCCAAATTTCAGCATTTTCATCATGAAATCATTTAAAATAATAAAGGCGACGAGATTCGTCTCATCACTGTAGCAGCCAAGTGGAAAATAACTTTGCATTTCAAATGGATTTTCATAAAGGAGACAGGCGGCTTCTCTTTTATCAGATTAGTGCACTAGAACTTTCAGAATGGGAATGAAGGGAGTGTGTGAAAACACATTCACACACAATGAGACTGAAAGAGCTCAAAATCAATGTGTGTGCAACATGCACATATCATTTGAGGGGCAAGCAATATTTGACTACTAATTACCCAGTATTACCCCCACTTATGATAACACACAACAGTTCCTCCTGTTCGAGTAGGTCAAAAGGGATCATGTTTGGAGGAGAAAGAACCAGATTATTCCCTGGTTTGGGCTTCAGCAAAGCTGCAGATCCTGCAAAAACGAGCCGGTCTCAACCTGGCATTGACACCCCACTCACTTTCATAAGGTACAGCAGCCGTGATTATGATCTAAATCAGAGCGGGCGGCTTACCATGAACATGGCTCTGAAGTTGCTGAGGTCAGTGAAGAGTTCCTCCACGGAGGTCTTCTTGGGGTCGATGGCGAAATACTTCAGCATGTTGAGGTAAAGGGTCATCATATTACTGTGCATGATCACCAGCTTCTGGTACTGATCTCTCGCCTGTGTAGAAAACCTGTGAGGAATCATTGTCAAGGACTTCACAGGAAACTAGTATTGGAAATTGAATATGCAAATATGTTGGGTCAAATTTTCATTACATTTTCTATTAAAAAATTAAAGAATACATTTTCTCTTGTTTTTTCAAACTTTAGTCTGAGGAAAAATCATCCTTATTTAATTAGATTAAAAACACCATCTGTGGTTTACGCAA
This sequence comes from Carassius auratus, assembly GCF_003368295.1. Lineage (NCBI taxonomy): Eukaryota > Metazoa > Chordata > Actinopteri > Cypriniformes > Cyprinidae > Carassius > Carassius auratus. Next base: position 14,900,955 of record NC_039278.1, on the reverse strand, counting down.
GTTTATTAGTATAGTGCACTCTCATTTCAAAAAGGAAAACTGTTAAAAAAAAAAAAAACTCTTTTAACAGGTTACCATTTGGTAAGGATGCTGTGAAATGCCAGAGCTGGAGGTGTAAAAATGGTTTCTGCTCAGAATGAACCAAAACAAAAATTGATTTGAAATCCCTGATCACATGACTACATTCCCATAATGCAACACTTGCAACAGAGCTGTGCAACCAGCACATGCGAGAACACACACATATGTGACCCGTCACGGAAACCAGTGACACAAGTCGGCAGCACAACTTTCCAGCAAAATGAGAAAGAAGCGTTTTTTTTTTTTTTCAAAATTGGTGATTTTCGTTTTTTTGCAGAATCTGTTAGTTGATATCACAAAGAAGCCTCTCCGTGTTTGAGATAGCAGTATTGGTATATTTAAAAGCATACATTTTGAGGTTGAAATCAGCTTGTTTGTCAGAGATTCTAGCACGCAGTAGGGGCGTGTCATTTTCTGTGTGTATTTCCATACTGGATAAGCCGGCTTTTGTTTTTTTTGTTATTGCCCCCGCCCTCCAAGGGAAGCGTGGCTACTTAGTATGCAGTGCTCTGGCCGGCCCTAGCTGATATCAAAATTCAATGAAAATGGACGCCGCAAAGATGAACGCAGATGAGCTGAACCGTGGCCATTACACCGAAAATGTTTTGAAGTACTTCTTCGACAAGCCGGATGCTTATAAACAAGTGCTCACTGATTCTGAAGACGATCTGAGCGACGATGAAAGTGGCATAATAAGACTGTATAATATCCCTAATCTACAACTGAGCAAAGATGACGACGAGGGAGAAAGTATTGGACTGGCGTCAGACGAGTTGGACCGTAAGATATCAGAGGCTTTATCAATAGTAACATCTGATGGGGATAAAGACAGATAAATCGGGAAAATCCGTAACATTTAGAGGCAAACAGACGAACAGTGCAAACTTCTGAGCTGCTTACATCCACAAAGAAGACCCCGACAAAGAGAAAGTGTGCCCGAACGACTTTTCATTGGAGTCATCGAGATCTGCAAGAATACTTTTGTTTCTTATGGGGTGAGTTTCCATAAACATCAAAGTTTGTCGTTTTGTGTTCATTCTAAGAACACGTACACGTTATCTCATGTTTAGTCCATGTTTAGACCTTCCCATATCTACCTATTGTTATTAGCTAGCTCATCGGTTATCACAGAATACTGTTAAAAAAGTCCTAATGCTACACAATGAAAAAACCAAGTTTTATGTAGAAAACCAGCAAATAACAAATAAAATTAGCATCAATATGTACTTTTTGTTTACATAAACATTAAAATAATAACATTAAAAATGATGGCCACATTTGAAAGATGAAAGATTTTTTTATAAAAAGATAAAACTCACATATTTCAGCCTCATTTTTATAAAAGTCAATTTACAATGCACAGTCTCCTTTATTATTAATAGTATGCGGTCCGATTTTTCCCGTTGTGTCTGTCGTTGCTATGCAGGGGGGTATGGCTTATCTAAATGAGATGTAAATGAGCCCCATTGTCACTCGCAGCAGTGAGAACTGCACAATCTTCAGAGGCTAGTTTCTGCTTTTTGAGCTTTTTTGAGTGCCTACCTTCAAATGGCCACAACTTCTCCAAATATTATCAGATTTCCATGTGATACACATCATTGGAAAGCTTGGAGACTACACTTTCAGAATCTGTGACTCAAAATGCCCCAGAACCGACTTGTGTCCCTACTTTCCGTGATTGGTCACATATAAACAGCCCCACATAGAAAGTTCATTTTAATTATGATTAAAACTGCTGCACTTGCAAAGATCCGAGCACTGTATCTGTGACTGCTCTTTAGCCAATTAAAACTGTGTCTGTGTGTATAGTAGGAGCCAATGCAAAACATGTCATTTATTGTGAAAGTATGTATACACACAGGCATTTTGTTCATCAACAAACATAATTATAGATGGTTAAAAACTTCTTCCAGTGAATATAGATAGCAATTTAAACCAGTATTTATGTTCCAGACTCACTGCATTTAGATCTAATGGCAGTGTGTAGGCTGCAAATCTCTACAAAAGCCCATGTTTTTATGATGACCTTTATGACCACACTGAACACGTATAAATTCATTCAGATATAGCAAGACTAGAAAGAAACTACACATCACTTTCTGAAGATAATGTGATTAGTGCTTTCTGGAAAACTCATCACCACAATGACAACATGTTTGCCTACTGGTTTAAGGTTAATCCATTTCTATATTTTACATTTACATGTATGCATTTGACTTTATCCAAAGTGACTTACATTGCATTCACATCAGTTAGTGCTTTCTTTAAAATTCAAAGCCATGGCCTTGGCATTGTTAGTGTCATGTCACCGCTATACTGTTTGAGCTGCAAGAATAATATTCTTGTCTCTAAATGTTTCTCAGATCCTTCAATGCAAATCTATGGAATTATTTTGCTCCACCTGTATTATCTTCTGCTATGCAAAAACTGTTCAACACATTGCATAATTTAAGGTATAATTCTCGCTTGTAGCACAAATGAGGAACAATTAGCTACATACATTACGTACATATAAATTAACCCCTAACAGAAAGTATAACTAATAATAATAACTGCAAATGTCACTAATTAACACCCTACATGTGATCACTTGCATATCACATGCGCACACTGTCATATGTCAACATGCAAGAGTGCATAGAAATATCTCATACTTTGAACACCGGTGGTTTCTGCCAAAATCAGTATTGTATCTAGTCAGTATTGAAACGTCTTTTTTATTTTATTTTACACAAAATGTTATATCCGCCAAGTTACTTTCATGTTTCCTCCCTTTCTTTCCAAACCTCGAAAAATGCCAGTCTTCCTTTTCTGCAGAATGCAATACATCTGCTCAACGAATTACAGCTCACCATTCCATACACTGTAGGCAGTGTTGTACATCACCTTTGTACTTTGTGATCAACAAACTAAGGGCTGGAAAATGAAATTATTTTATTGCTTTAATTCAGTAATAGCATTAACAAGTTGACCTGCTGAATTCATTTTGGGAGGTATGACTGATTGAATGTTTTTTTAGTCCAGTACCTGTATATAAGATTATTACTGATCAAATTCAGAGGCATATGTGGATTAACCATGTTATGTATTTTTTTTTTTAATAACTTTTATATTGATACAGTGGATTTTTTTTTTTTTTTTTTTTTGCATTTTGGGGAGAAAAAATATATATAATAAATCTCTGAAAATCAAAATCTGGATTTGAATGTTTAAATGTTATTGTAACCTAAAGATACTATGTGAAAGTTTGCAACAGAAAATTTTGATCTTGCCAATGTCTTGGGCAACAAAACATTTTTACTGAAATTAATCAGAAAAGATCTATAGCATTTTGAAACCAAACTCTAATTATTTTCTATAAGATTTCTCACACAAACACGCACATACATGCAATGACACTGTGACTCTTTCACACATGCACACATGAACATGAGAGAATCTGGGTCTAATCTATGCTGTGAGGTCAAAAAATGCCTATGCAAAGAGGGCAAGCTTTACTCCAAACAACATAGCATTATTTTGACTATATGTTTTTAATTAGTAATTCATTCAGTTTGAAGCTGGTGCCTCGCATCGCACTAAAAACAACTGTGGATCAATGTTCAAGAAAGGTCTTCTTTTCTACTGGTATTAGCTTTAGACTGTATGTGTGTGTCTTTGTTTATGAGGTGTGTGTGGGGTGAACTGTTCAGTAGGTTGTGCTCTCAGACTGACTTGTGCACGGCACCAAGGCAGCCCCTTTGATGCGCAGTCACACTACACACAGATCTGAAGTTAAGTGACACAACAGATGACAATCTCTCCTGCTATCAACCTTCTGCCTTTCTTAAGTTAAAGCCTGCAAAATGCTTTAGGGTATTCTGCTCACTCACTATAAACAACACTGCATCTGATTTATCAAAGATGCATTCATCTTCAACTCATACATAAGGACGTCAGCAGATCTCATTTGAATTCGCTTGAAGACTCATTTATATGAATCATTGAGTGGCCACCCACACAATATAAAAGGTGAATTTTTATAAGGACTTAAAGTATTTTATTTTAAGGACATTATGATTTTAACATCATTTTGGTTTTAGCAATCTTTTATTATAACCAAGGCTCCAACGGTCTTCTATTTTAATATATTTTAAAATGTAATTTACTCCTGTGATGGTAAAGCTGCATTTTTTGTCATCTCATGATACTTCATAAACCATTCCAGTATCCTGATTGTCTTTTTATTGCCAGTGTATTTTTTTTATCAATATCATTGTATAAACATGACACTTTTTTCAAGATAATTATATTACTCCTTTTGCAAAGTGCATTCCTAACGACTACTTAATGGCACGCACATTCCCTACTCACTCCAAAGTCCCCACTTCAAGGGGATACTAGTACCGGCGCATAACTATAATATATATATATATATATACACACTGTATAGTATATATACAAGTGGACTTCGAGAAACTGGACAGAGCTTCTTTAACCCATACTTCTCACTCCAGGATTCAGCACAACAAGTCCTCCATGACTTATTCACGATAAAGACATTATAAAAAAGGGCAGAAAGGCTGTCAAGCGATGTTTATTCAGCATACACATGAAATCTCTGGGGTGTTCTTCCGGCTACATATGCACACAGATCTGTTTTGTGGGTCTCCTCTTCTGCCTTTTACACTGCAAGTTTATTCACGCCCTCCAAACACACCTGCTTTAGCTCTTTGATTAGAGAAAGAATGGAGCACAGGGGACGTGCTCAGCTAATGAAAGGAACAGACGGTGTATGAGAGCGAGAGATAAGACTTCATTAACTTCAATACTGATCTGGTTGCTGATGCTAAGAGCTCAGAGGACAGAAAGGGCCCGTGTCACTTGGAGCTGAACCGTGTTAACGCTGACAGAGGAAAGAAGACTCGTGGTTTTTGCTCTAAATGACAGAGAGCTAAACTAAATAAAAAGAGAGAGGCTGATGGCTGACCCTTGAAAACAAGATCTGTGCAGAGAGATAGAAAAGCATTGATTTTCTCCTGTACACCTGAGCCTGTTAAGACACTCTCATACCATACGCTCACACACAACACCTCTAAGACAAATTATTCACAAACACCCCATTACCTGAGACACACACATACACACCACATGAACAAAAGTAAGAAATTTGCATTATTTATGAAACAAAACAAAAAGAAAGAAAAACTAGCAGAGCGAAGAAAAAAATATCCATAAGAAATTATCATGCATCCCTAATATTTTCGTAAATTGCTACACAAAGCGTACACACATGCAACACAGACTTCCAGTGTGAGAGACCAATGCAAAAACCCTCTGTTTGTAATTGCCAACTGCAAACCTAGAGAGCTAAACACCAAGACAGCATTTTTTGCCATCATCAGTTTGTGCAATTTTTTAAATCAATACCCCAAAATGCTGTCCAGCAGGGTAGCCAATTAAGATTTGAGTCAATGCATTCATAGAACATCTTAGAAGGGACAAGGTAGTAATTATTGCTATTAAATTTGATGAAAAAAATAAAAATAATAAGAAAATACTACAGCAAAACAAAGAAGCAAAAAGGCAATAGAAAAAAGACAAGTTGAAGAAAAAAGGTGATGCAGGGTGGAGGACACTCCACTATGTGGCTGGTGAGTAAGATAATAACCTCCCCTGGTAGAGTCTAGCCAAAACACCATGAAGGGTATAGCAGTTGGGTCAGACCCAGAACACAGGCATCTACTGCAGGCACTCGACGGATCATGAGCACCATACTAAAGTAATATAGTAAAAAAAAGCATCTGTTTTTGCCCACCAAACAGCAAGCATAAACTCAGTTAGCCAGAGTCAAAAGCAGGAATAATGAAGCTACCCAAGACTACCCTGCTCCACTAAACTCTACAAAATGCATGAGAGGAAAGGTTCACTGAGGATCATTTCGGTGTATGTTTTCTTCAACATTTAATTCGTGCCCCTGGTATCTCCTCTGGCTACATGTCTGGCTTTCAAACATTTGCCATTTGCAGAGGAGACAGCATCCAGGCCTCAGGGAACGGTTTCCAGTACAATGACAGACAGCAGGGAAAAGAACTAACAAGCAAGTACAGGAATGTACAACTCCATTATCAAACGGTCTTCAGTTTCAGATTCAGCCCGGTGTAGTTCAGTATAAATTATTAATTTGCACACAACGACATAAATTCTGATTAGCGTTTGTGAATGTTTGTCTGTGAGGCTGACAAGGATGCTAGAAAACGTGTCACCACCATGTGCAGAACAACAGCAGAACAATGAATAAAAGTGTTTAGACCAAAAATGAATAAACAACAAGAAATGACAATAATACTGTAGAGTGCATGTGCATGCAAACGTGTGAAAGGATATTGCCATCTTGCTGTGGAACAGGTCCTGCTGGTCGTCTGTGGAGCTGAAAGAGTCCAGATCCTTCTCCAACTGTAGCAGCTGCTTCTCCATCTGTCTCAGACTCGTCTCAAGGTTTTCCGCCGATACTAGACACACATAGATACAGCTTTAAAACAATGCACTGACACGCTTTGCTTACACCAGATCCAAAATCCATGTTTCCAGACGACAAACATTCCTCAAAGACTAAGTTCTGTTGGACAGAGACATTCACTGGAGAGAAAAATAAGAGCGATTTCAGAGCCACAACGGAAGGGAATATCTTCAACATAAATTTCAGTCTGTTCCTCACACAAAGCTGTCGTATGGCTTCAGAAGACACTGCAGTTCTACAGACCTGCTATGAAGCATTGTTTATCATTTTTATAGCTTTACAGCAAACAATTGATGTCTACTCTCTCACAAGCAGTGTGAAGGCCTTAAGGCTTAAACAGTCAAGATGTTTAATCATTTATAATCCTAAGGTCTCTGTAGCATTTTGATTTCAAATCACTTCACTGTCATGTTTGGGATTTTTGTTATACAACTGTTAAGATTTTTGTTAATTGCATCCATAACAAAACTACACACACACAAAAATGTAAAAATAAAAAGTTCCTGTAAGACTAAAAGAGGTCTGTGTCTTTCATCAGTTCTTCACACAAGCTGCTAGTTTGATGAAGTAATTATGTGACTTTAATAAGAGGCTCAGGTTTGATTAAGCCGATGCTGTTTAGAGGGGACAATCCTATTCCATGCACAGTGTTAGCTACATGTGATGGGACACATTAACTGAGCCTCATGTGTTGAGATTTGGCTTATATATCCTCAGCTTAGCAGGATATTATTTATTGCATTTTACTGAGGAATTGTGTAAATGTTAAACTACTTAATTTGTAATCTGCTTAGTTAAGTCCCTTTTTTTTTCTTTTTTCTTTTGGTCCTTAATGATTTCTAACAAATGCAATATGATGTTTGTAAGAACTGAATGTGCCTCCTACCCTTCCCATATCTTGGCCTAAAGAGCTGACAAGCACACATTTTGCATTCAGAAGAACAACATAAAGCTTCATCGGAATGCATGTATGCATGATCAGAAAGGACTAGTTGAATGCAAAAACCTCACTTTAGCCACCAAACTCATCTCTAGCTCCCTCTCATGAAGTTAATGTAAAAACGGACAGAGAGATAGAGATAAATGTCTCTATTTGGTTTCACTGGACTGTGCCAGGAGCAGCTGGCACAGTTGCTCTGAGTGTGGCTCAAGAGTCCAGTGCCTACACACACAGACCTATTTGTCAATCTGAATATTTGCATGGGACATTTATTCAGGCACTAAGTAACTTCAGTGCATAACTCATTTGGCACCTTGTTTATATGCTCTTTTGTGGTGCAACCACATGGCAATACAGAAAAAAATTTGTTATTTGTCTTAGTATAGCTATTGTCTTAGTATAGCTATGCAAAATCTGAACTGTGTGTGGCCACTAAATCTAGTCTACAGTTGTATACAGATGCACTATGATACACTATTATGTGCACACTAAAGCCAAACGACAAAACTATTTAAATCACTCATGCCCTTGAGATGCAACTGCAGAGTGAGCTAAGTGTGTGTGTTTGGTGTAAGGGGGTTGGTGAGTGTAAACCTACACTCGAGATGCCCATTCAGAGGGATACTTGAGATCAATGTGTGTGTATTTTATTAGACTGGTTTTGGTGATTTGCAAACTCTTGACAGGAATGAATGTGCTTGCTTGTATGTGTGGATGATTTCATCCAGTTACTGTGAGATAAGTGTCATTCTGTACAATACTGTTCAAAAGTGCAAGGTCAAGAAGATTTTTTTCCCCTCTTATGCTCATCAAGGATGTATTTGATAAAAAATACAGTTAAACAGCAATATTGTGAAGTATTATTATAATTTAAAATAACTGTTTTGTAATACATTTTATTTAAATGTAACTATTCCTGTGATGACAAAACTGATTTTTCAGCATCCATTACTCAAGTCTTCAGTGTTACATCATTCTTCAGAAATCATTCTAGTAAGATTTGGTACTGAAGAAACACTTCTTATTATCAGTGTTGAAAACAGTTGTGCTGCTTAATATTTTATTTATTATTTCCAGGATTTTTTTATGACATTACACATGTCTTTACTCTCTTTTAATCAATTCAATATGTCCTTGATGAATAAAAGTATTAATTTCCAGATTTAAAAATGCTGTCCAACTAGGTAGCTCACTAGATTGAAACATATCCCTATGTTCTGGTGCCCTTTCTTAAAAGTCACTCTGGAAGCCAAGTGTGTGCCAAAGGAAATAAATATAAAAGAAAGCTTCAATAACAGTCAGCGGGTGTTCTTGAAAACACTAAAGAAACCCACATGCATGGACTCTCCATTAGCAGCCACTGAAGGAAATCATCCTAGACCTAACTGTACCACAATGGGAGACAAAACCATAACTGTAAGTGAATGACATGAGCTAATTCTTAATGAAAGCATTTTCATCTCCACGAGAAGAAGAAGAAGAAGAAAAACATGCACCTTCTAATGCAAGCTCTAAAGGAGAGAATAATGGAAGTAATATCTGTAAAACAGTCAGAGGCTGTTTCCTGAGGGAAGTGCAGGGACAGACATTCAGCGTGGTGGGGATATGTTACCCATAATGCCATTTCAGCTTTGATGAAGGACACAAGAGCAGGCAGCACTAATGAAATGGGAAACGGGAGGGGAAAAAAGTGAAACTAATAAAAAGCTGCAGAGACAGAGCCAGGAGGAGAGAAAAACCTTCAAACAATCTTGGAACACGAAAGGAGAAGTTTTGAAGAACATCTGAGCTGTTCATTTACACACAGTGAAACCAAATTGTGATCATGAACTATTGCACACCATGAAAGTAAGCCATACAGCTTGTGTGCCTATCAATATATGCAAACGTAGATGAGATTTTTTTAGCAAAGAAATGTATTTTTGGTCCTTTTGTCACAAAGCTTCAATAAAACTTCATAAGACCTCTAACATAAGTTGCATGGACCACTTTTATGGTTATTTTTGCCATTTTCAGAACTGAGTTTTCATCGCATAGAAAGGAGAGGAGCAAATATTCTGCTAACTTCTTTCATCTCCAATGGAAGAAAGAACACCATATGGGTTTGCAGCAACATGAGGGTGAGTAAATGACAAATGACAAAAAAGCTAACAGTTCATAATAAAGCAAACAGGAATTAAACATTAACACAATGTAGGTCTTAATAAAAGTCCCTGGTCTTACGGTGTATAACAATATCAAACACATTATTCTTACATTTTTATTTTTGTTAATAATAGTACATACAAAAATGTTATAATGTTCCCTGTCTCTGAAATGTCCATGTCCTGCTGATGCAATCAGCACTACAAAGCCAGAAAACAAAATTATGACTAAATATTGTCTGCAACGAACCTTTATCACGTGATGAAAATGAGCCGCGATGCAATGTAAATGCTGGACATGTGATGATGACTATAATTAAATGGATAATGCAATATTGTTCACTAATAAAAACGAGACAATGTGGTTTACAAAATAAAAACTATGCTAAAATGTATCTTCATTTTCATTGACCAAAACGAGACTAAACTAAATGTTATAACGTAATTTTGTCTCATTTAGTCGTGTTATTATTATTATTTTGCAGTATTTGTTTCCTGCGTCTCACTTTTAGGGGCAGCATCAGGTCACACTGCACAGAAGCAGGCGACATAACTCCGTCAAGCCACAATCGCGGCATTATTTAGAAGATGACAACAAAGTTAAGTCTGAAAGAGAGAAAGGGACAGATGTGTGTACTTCTAACATGTTTGGTTGGTCAAATAAATGTTGTAAATTCAAATCAGAAAGTCTTCTGTGTCTGGAATGGATGTATTCTTGAGTCTGTAATGTAACAATAATATAAGATAACCTTGTTCGAAATGGTTTTGGCTAAAATACAATTTTGGTTTCGTCTGTACTCCTTGGTACTTGTACTATACTGACTGGGTTAAATAGAATTGCATTACTAAAAATAGACTAAAATACAATTTTCATTGAGTAGTCTAAATGTCATCAGTTTTCATCGACTAAAACTAGACTAAAACAGTCATGGATAATTCTGACTAAAATAAGACTAAAATGCTCAGACTTTCAGTTGATTGAAACTTGACTAGACTAAAGAGAGTATGAATGTGACTAAAACTAATAAAAACTAAAATGACAGCTTCACACAAAGACTAGACTAAAACTAAAATTAAAACAAGCCGCCAAAAAACAACACTAGTACATTTTGAGTCTGATATTAAAGAACTGTTAAAGTACTCTGTAATGCTGGTAGCTATAAAAAGTTTTTTTTTTTTTTCCCCACTTACTTTTCTGATGGTCAGCCAGGGAGCTGAGAGTGCTAGATGACCAGCAAACCATCGAAACAAAACTAAATAAAATGAAACGAAACCTGTCCACTTTTAAATAGATGCTGGTTCTGTGTGTAAATGTTCCAATACCTCGACTGGCCTGGTCCACATGCTGTAGATCCTCCACAAACTTCAGTACTTCAGGGAATTTCTCCTCACAGACCTCTACAAGGAAGTGCAGGAGAGTGGACTTCTGATCAGCCGATTTGGTGTCCTTCAACTGGGAGCCAAATACAGACAGAGAGATAGAGACAGATGAAAAGGGGGAATACAATTATTTTGTGTGATATCAACATGAAATAAGAATAGAAAAGCAAAAATGCATCAAAAAAATGAATGTAGATATTTGGATGTTCAGAACATTTTAGAAACAGAGAGAATCCTAAAGCAAGCCATCAGCGTCCGCCGCCTTCACGTCTGACAAGTTAATTTGATAGTACACTGCAATTGGCGCCGGACTAAAAAAGCAAGACATTTTCTTTGTCAGTTATGATTATCATTGTGGCACAAGGATACAGGCCTTTGTAAAAGGCAGTGCAAAAAGCATTTGATTAGGGTGGATAGCGCAAACATTATTAAGCTCTTCTGGGTGGTATAGACTGACAATTTAAGACGCTTGATTACCTGGGGGGGGGGGGGGGGGGGGGTGCAGTGATAGAGATGAAGTAAAAATGAAGTTCCAAATAGGCCCTTATGAAATGAGAGATGAAATTGGACAAATCGACTTTCCATCTAGTCCATTTTAGTACTCAACACTATCTTACACTCTGCCATTTCTTTTAAATGTATGCGTTCTGACAGAGGCTTTGTGCTGGATATACACACAGGGTTCAACTGGATAATTGCAGTGTCAGAGCATTTTGAAACCGTGTGAAGAGTAAGACACAGACAGATGACGGAGGATGAAATTAGGTTTTGCTGCTCTGCCTGAAAAAACTTCTTAAAAAAAAAGAAAAAATCACACGTGTTAAGACAAAACAAAGCGGCCAGATTCTACAAATTGCTTGTGCTTATTTCATCTAAAAAGTATGAAAATGACAATGGAACAAAGAAACCTAAAATATCTCATGTGATGATATCATTGAAGTCATTGATGTCTGTGAAACGATCTTAAATAATGGTTGTCAATCCAAAAATCAACATTCATCGAGATTCTGACGTCCATGACGCACTGAACCATCCTCTGTTGATGAGATCAAACAGTGAGGCGTGTGTCACTTGCTCAAAGGGAAGTGCGTTCAAATCCTTTGACAACTTAACATGTTCGATAAACCCACTGTGAGCAAAAGATGATACTGACAGGTTAAAGTCAGAATAAAACAAACAAACAAACAAACAAACTATCAGATCAACAGAGGCAGCGAGAGAACATCAGGAGAGGCCCTCAGGCGAGGAACTTGAAATGCAGTAAACGACACTTTCTTTGTTACTCCTGCCCATCGGGGACTGAACTGCTATGTGCAGATGTAGAGATGTAGTCTCTCTCTCTCTGTAATGAAGACAGTTAACTAACTCCATTAGCTCTGATGAACAAGGTACTTAAGTGGGTTTAAGGACAGGTTTGAGTGGTGATATGTAACAAATAAGCTGAAGATTTAATGTATATTATAGATTACAAGTTACTATATAAATATAATCACATTCACATATAAGAAATTAATTAAAGTTTTGGGGCCAGTATATATTTTTTTATTTAACAAGATTAAATTAAATTAATCAAAAGTAGCAGTAAAGACTTTTACAAGTATAAAAATAATATTTATTTCAAACAAATGCTTTGCTTTTAAAATATTCTATTCATTAAATAATCCTTAAAAATATAATAAATATAAAGCAGCACAACTGTTTCCAATATTGATAATTGCTTCTTGAGCATGACATATAATTTAGTCACCCTAATATCATTCTAAACCCATATGACTTGCTTTGTTGCATGGAATCTTTGACGTATGTGACGAAACAGCATTAAAGTTTGAAAAAATCATAAAATAAAATAAGCATTGTAAAAATACTCACATACTGTGACTTGTTTCATTTATTCCCAGTCTACTGAAGCTATACAATAGCTTTGTGTAAGGACCAGACCAAAATTGAGGGACATTTTCTGACCACCTTCACATGACATGGAAAAAAATGTCAGTGAACATTTTTCAGAGGTTCTCCTTTTGTTTCTCACAGAAACCAGGAAGCAATTTGGGTTTGAAACAAGATGAGGTTGAGGAAATAATGACTGACATTTCATTTTTGGTTTATTCCTTTATAAAAAAGTCTGACTGTGAGCATGTCCACATACAGCCTTTGGTCTTTTATTAGGCCTTCTAGGCGACATGATGAGCAGGAAGGCATTTCATTATCCCGGAGAGAGTCACAAATGCAGTGATGGCTGTTCTCTGAGCTTTAGCACCACACAGAAGGGAGGGATTGAAAGTAGTAATGAATAAAATGGATGGCTAATAAGAAAGAAATAAAGAAAGAGGCAGATCAGGCCTGATAGAAAAAGAAAACTAATGCCAAGTAACCATGGAAACCCAAGTAAATCTGTGGTGGTAATTAATTATATTCCCCTTCTGCCCTTTTCCATTCACCTAAATGTGAAAATATCACCCAAACATTATCATTAGAGGGCTTTACACATGGTGCACCAGTGCAAAACCAACCACCACAATTCTAAGACAACTGCTAAGGTGTTCTGTGCATAACATGGCAAACGGACAAAGACGTAATCCATTAGTTACATTAACACACCTGACTAAACCTGTCCTCTTACCGGCAAGCACATATATGTCTGCATTATGTCATTACGCAGAGACTTATCTTTGAAAACAGAAGAAGCAGCCATAAAGTGGTTTTTAGTCTCTGCACTTTGATAGATCCCAGAAGATAGGGCTATTGTGGTCTTGAGTGCTTGATAGTGTTAAATCAAATGAGATCTTCTCGAATGCCAGTCGTTTCTAGTGAGAGGCACTTTAGATGGGCCGGACGATAGGGGTCAAGGTAACGGGAAATGTGTGGGAGGGGAGTGAAGGACACAGAAGCTGCAGCCAGACTCTCATGCCTGCTGGTGACTCAGCTTTGGCTCCTTCACAAACATCAGAGGAACACAAATTATCATCTTATCAGCTTCTTCCCAAAAACAGAAAGCAGGAGGAGAGCGTTTCGTGGAAAATGCCCATGGTTTATGTAGGCGTCTAATATGAAGAGGCCTAATAAACAGAAAAACAGTGGCTAATAATTCACAAAGTACGTAAATATGAATAACAGATCACATAAATGACTTTAGGGCTGTTTTTACTGGATGAACTGGTACAGCTGATGGAGGTTTTCAAGGAATACACTTAATCTGTTTGTAAGAAACCAGCCCAAAAAAGCCTCAAGATTTCATTTATTTGATTCAGAATTTTGAAAGCATTTGTTTTAGAAATTAGTAGGCTTGCATCTTGACAACGCCTTCAACCAAAGCTCCATTTAACACATTTGACCATATTTCAAAACATTTTGCAGGATAAAAATCGTGCCGAATCTGTGTGGGCTTAGATATGAAACGTAAACTCTTTCTCTCTGTGCGTACCTTGCAGAGCGAGCTGAGGTTAAAGCCGAAGGTCTGGGCGTTCCGCGAGCCAGCGTTCATGAAGTTCCCCATGAGCAGAATGAGTTCCAGCAGCCTGCTGAAAGATTTGCTCTTCCTCACCTCGTCACAGGCTGCGTTCACCGCCATGATGTCCGGACGCAAGTTACTCACTTGCTCTTCAAACTGCAGCTTAAACAAGATGGAGTTGAGCCTGGGCCTCAGACGCTTCACGCTACTCATCTAGAAGAACAGAAAATAAGCAGAAATCAGTGGACTTGCAGTAAATGTCTATGGAATACAACCTAAGGGCACTTATGGAAACAGTTCTATCTTATAATTCATTCCTGCTAAAAAAGATAAATTCAATTCAAACATACTGAATAAGTCAAGAGGATAAGTTTAATAAAACCTCCAAATCAGAAAAGAAAAGCTTTATTCCTGAATGAAATAAGCTAATTTATTGTCAACATTTCTTTCAAACCTGGCTAATATATTGGAAGAATTTAAATAGTGTTTTTTTTTTTTTTTGATGGGCTGTTTTAATTCTAGTTTTTGTCTAGTCTTACCTAGTAGTACAGACGAAACTAAAATTTTCTTTTATCCAAACCCATTTCAAACAAGGTTATCTTATTATATTATTGTTACCTTACAGACTCAAGAATACATCCATTCCAGATACAGAAGACTCTCTGATTTGAATGGACAACATTTATTTTACCAACCAAATATGTTAGAAATACACAGACATAAATTTCAATAAGAACAATAAAAAAATTGTAAAACAAAATCTGCTAAATTCTCTCCCAAATTTTCCCCCGGCTGGCCGGCCATCAGTCCTTTTCTCTGTGTCAAGGCTGATTTATATTCGACATGCCCGCAAGTTCACCTGGGTGTGGGTGGAAAATATGACGTTATCGCGGTGTTGCCAGAAGTTTGCTTTGAGTGTGCGCAAACTCATTCCGCGGGATAGAGTGCATGCCATTTTTTGTAACTTTCCGCATAGCTCCGCATCCAAACATGCACAAGGTCAGGGCGATTCTAGCCAAAACATGCACATCTGTGGCGGCGCTTGTGTTAAACAGAAGCAGTTTAATGTGAAGTTCCAAATCCATCAGGTACTTTGACAATTTTTTTTATATATATTTTTTTAGTTTGCATAGTTTGTTCAAGGCTTCTTATTTGAATAACGCTTTATTTGTATTGTATAAAATAGAATAAGAATTTATTTAGATATGAATTATACACTATTTGGTTACAGTTGTCTTGTGTTTGATGCGAAATACAGCCAATAGTTTAAGATTGTTTTAAGTTTGTACATAAAGAAATAAGTAATTCACCAACTTATTCATCACAAGACTTGTACTGGCAAATTACTTCTCACTGGTGATTCCCAACAGTTTTAGAGGACAATTATTCCTTGTCGCTCCCCTGTCGTTTCAAAGAATAGCACAACAGTGAACGCGGCAAGTATAAAAGCCTCGACCGTTTGGGAAGGTGAGCTCGTAGTCAGCGGAGCAATGCGAAATTATAAATCCCTCGTAACTTTGTTTGTCGTCGTCTTCTAAATAATGGGGCTTGAGAAAGTGACGTTGCCTGCGTCTGCACAGTGCGACCTGATGAAGCCCTTGATGTGAGATACAGGAAACAAATACTGCAAAATAATAATAACGCGACTAAACAAGACGAAATAACGCTGTAACATTTTGTTTCGGCTCGTTTTGATCAACAAAAATGAAGAGACATGTTAGCATAGTTTTTATTTTGTAAACCACATTTAGTCTCATTTTTATTCGTCAACAATACTGCATTATATAATTATAGTCATCGTCACATCACCAGCATTTATGTTGCATCTCGTCTCATCTTCATCACGTGATAAAAGTTCGTTGACGATGATACTTAGTCATGATTTCCGCTGATGAAAGCAACACTAAATTTAAATAAGTTTTTTGAACTTTGAACTTAAATCCCTCATACATTAGTTAAGATCAATCATTACTTAGGTCACGTTTCTATGGTGGAAACTGATGGAGTCAGATTAATGATTGAGATGTAAACGGTGTTCACTCCTCTGAAACTGATCTTTCATAATGAGTATTTCTACATGTATGAGTCTCATTTAAATCCTACACACATGCGTATACAGTATGTGTGTTTGAGCACGTAGTGTGTATTTCAGGGGTTAGGGAGAGGGTTGAGCAGAACCTAATTTTCCACAATAAAAAACTTGTAATTAAGATATTCAATACGGAGACATGATCAATATGTCTAGACCTGTTTTCCATAATCAGATATCATCTCTTGTACATGCACGCACACTGCATTCAGTCTACATCTGTGTATAAATAAAGACAAATGACAGTGGACAAAAACACAACAAATCCAAAGACTGATGGAAAGAACGGGGAAAATGAGAAGAGAAAGTAAATAAAATAAGCTAAAATAAAGCCAAATGCCTAATTCATGTGTGTAAACATTCGGCATACTTGTAGCAGGCATCTTCTGTGTGTGTCAGGCAGAGCTAATCTGCAATGAAACAGACTCAAATTCAAAGCTCTCCTAGCCATAAATGTTTGAGGGAGATTTGTCCCCCCACCCCCACCCCCCAGCTCAGCACATACAAGGAATTATTCATTAGAGCTTCTGAAAGACAGCATAGTAAGAATTATCAGGGAGGTTCAGTGATGCTGGAAATCACATAATAGCTCCTGTATATAAAACACTTAAGGGACTTCATGACACCAGACACGTGGAGCAATGGAAAAAAAAGACACACCGTATATTTTAACAAAGGTATAAAATGACGCTTTCGTGAATGAATTAATGATGAAAAGCTAAAGGTTTACCAAACATGTTATCTTGTAGAACCTGGACTGAGAGCTACAAAAAAAAAAAAAAAAAAAAAAAAAAAATCATGAAATGGCATTAACAAAATTTTTCCAGTATCAATTTCCAAATACTCTGAAAGAACATCATGTAGGGCAGGACTTAATCTTATTCATCAGAATTTGATTGGATCACGCTAATTATGATAAAATTGATTATGTTCCCCTAACCACGTGGCATTGGCTGCCTCAGTAGAAAGTTTTTTCATAAGCAGAAAAAATATTATACTCGTGACAAAAAACTACCTACTGATGAACTGCACAGAACAAGAGCAGGGAAATAAAGACAGTAAATAGGGTCAATTTTGACATTATGTTGTCAAGACATTTCACTCTTCAATTAGAGTGGCGTCTTCATTAGTGAATATTCTCTTTGATCAGCGCTGGGAGCCTTTTCACCTCCTAGTTCAAAGTAGCACTTTCTTTCTGAACAAAGCAACTATCCATCTGTGGGTGTTTCTTCAACTATGGCCACATATGGCCTTGTTGACTTTGAAAAAAAACTCTGTTTTACTATTTAGAGTGTGAAATGTGATACTTAATTTGCCTACTAATAAAGTTCTACAGTCTATTTAACAAAGTTAAGTCCTTTAATTCTTTAATTCCATCGTTAATGCACTAATCACTGTCAATAACGAACCACTGGAATATATCAGCAATCTCACATACCTAGGAAGCCTCATTAGCAAGGATAACACAGCATAAAAAAAGACTCGGAGCAAGGCTCGGAAAACCTAGAGGGGCTTTCGCCAGGTGTAACATGGTCTGGAAATCTATGCAATAGAACACCTTCACAAAGCTTCATCCCTGTCAAACCAGTCCTGCTGTACGGCTCAGAATGCTGGCGGGTTACTAATGGCAACATGAACAAGATCAGTGCTTTCCACAATGGATGCACTAGGAGGATATTTCATGTATTCTAGCCTATGAAGATCACCAATGAAGAACTGCACAAGAGAGCAAAGAGCCATAGGCTGATCATTGAGACCAAGCTGAGACCAAATGGCATGGAAAGGTCCTCAGAATGGACCAGGACACCTGATATAGACACCACCTGGCAGAAGAAAACAAGGGCGACCAACACAACATGGAGACGTACAGTAATAGCAGAACCGAAGGTGACGGGTCTGACATGGGGTGAGGCACAGTACACTGCAAATATTACAAATAAAAATATTTACTGTCACTTTTGATCAATATAAACTGTCTTTGCTGAATCTAAATATTCATTTTCTGAAAAAAATTAAATAATAATTTAAAAAACACTTGAATGTGTTGAATGAGGGTTTATATTTAGGGTTTGTGATATTAAACATCTGCACATTAACCCTTGCATACATGTGTTGCTCATAAAAGTACATGAAACCAGGTCAAATCCATCCACCCATAAGAAAACACCATGCTACCAGCTAAACTTTACTGTGCAGAGTCGTCAAGGTAAGACATTCAAATCAAATTTAGAGTCTAAATTCAAATGCATCTGCAGACGGGAGTGGAGGTAACACCGTGCTGCCTGCCACTCAGCATGTGACGGTATTCAGAGGGGAACAACTTTTCAAGCGTTTCAAGTATTATCCTTTATCAGGAAGCTAAATCATCATTTCACACAACCACCCAGACTGCCTGCTGAACAACAGAAGCATTTCACTGTGTGCGTGTCCCAGTAGACCCCGAACACACTTGCTATGTCTCTAGTGTATATGGCCTGCTGGAAGACTCGATGGGGAACGGGACACACACCTGTTTCATCTTTCTGCCTCTATTGTCTGCTTTGCCTGATTTAAACTTTTTTTTTGTACACCTTGAACTAAGACCTATTAAGGGGGGGGGGGGGGCTGTTGCTATGGTAACAGGAGATTTCTCTTCTCCGAGTGTTTTCTGGTAAGAGGTGTAATTCTTTACGCTCAGCTTCACCTGACTAAAGCGAAACAGTTTATCAGGAGCTAAAAATACCGCATGCAGCCATTAAAAACATTTATTCAGAGAAACAAAGCAGATGGCTGAAACAGAAGTGTCACATATGGGTAAAAACACCCCATGCACACGCTTACAAGCAATCACTCTATATGATCTTAAGGTCCTGACAGTCCAAACAAAGGGTTCAAAGTTCTGGCTCCAGAAAAGAACAAAGAGTACAAAACTGCTTGCAATGGCACTATGGAAGCTTAATAATTCCCTTTGAACTGGATAGTTCTCTGAACTGCAAATGCATCATTTCCTGCTGCCCATGCATGCATGAACCACAGTTTCATATTCCTCATTATATAATTAACACACCAAACACAACGACAGGCCACTCTGTTGCATGAAGCAACTCCCTTGTGCCGTTCTTTTACTTCCTATCATTTCTCACAAAATTCAAGCATCCCAGTTGTCTCAAAAAGTCAAGTGTAAGGAGCCTAAGACAATGGGGTGAACAAACCTGTTAGAAGCCTGGTGAGCATATGCTCACAAACACAATAACTAATATGGGAATCTCTAAGAGGGTCAGCCGTTGTACTGTGCCCCTGGTGGTTGAGTAGACTGATTGATCAATTATTCTGCGGGGAGCAGCATGTATTTAAACCATGAAAAACCCAAACCAGGGCAAAAGACACAATGTCATGTGAATTGGAGTCTGACATCTCTTAAATCTAAATTTCACACATCTTGACAGAGTTGAGAAAAGCTCTGAAACTGATATCACACATTCAGAGATGGGTTGTCAGAAACAATCAAATATGAGAAAAGCCTTCATTACCATGTTAAATGACAACTCCTGAACTTATTATATTGGAAAAAAGACTATAAAAATTCAACTCTATGCTACAGTGATACCTAAAACGACACAGGACTGTAAAGTTACTGCTGATTTGAGTGTTTTATTTCTTTTCTTATAGTAAAAAACTCATAAAGCTTCATATTTTCCTATGTCAGATCCAATGTACCCTGGCACTTTTAAAACATACTCTGGCTCAACCAGAAAACAGATTGGTACTACAAGTTAAACTAACAAATTGTGTTAAAACCTTATTCATTAAGTGCTTGAGCAAGATCCGTTTTATTAACTTCAGAGGAAACCGTGAAGTCAGCTGGGTTAAATCTGTGTCAATTCTATCATTAGAGTATAACAGTAATTCTTTCTCTGTTCAGAGACACAGTAAACATCTTGGGTCGCAAAATATGGAGTTGTTTTGTTTGTGACAAGAAGATATCGGTTTCAATTTAAAAGATTAAATCTTTTGTAGAGGGACAGACACAACATTGATCTTAGAAAAGTTAAAATAAAGAGTGATTGATGACTTCTAACTGGACGTGTCACTAATCGTGTATACAGTGCCAACAACACAGACGGTGTGTGTGTGTGTGGAATTACCACTACTCCAAACTGCTCCGGTTCAGAGAGGTTGGCATATTCACTTTTGTACTTGACCAGCGCGTTCAACTGCTGCTGTTCAGGCAGGTACTTCACGAGATTCTGGAGGGGAGAACAAAACAAATAACTTGTGTTACAAAGAATGTGTGCTACAATCATTCAATAAGCAGTTCAACTTTGACCTGCAATCTAATTGTTCCTGATTTAGTTCATGTCTAGCAATTTAGTGGAGATCCTCATCTAAATCTACTCTCTGGCAATTAATGTCACACTAGACTAATTGAAGTGATGATACATCATCCTGGAGAACTCCGAGGTTAAGCATCTTGCTCAAGACCAATACGACACTTCAGAGAAGCAGACTTCTCTCAGTCAGATCTCAGTAACCCTCCAGTTCACAGGTCTGCCCAGAATGGAATTGAACCTACAACCTGTACAAAAGCAGGTCTACTGGATTCATACAAATTAATTCATTTTATTGAATAAATAGAAAGGCTAGCATTTAGTTTGCAATAAATATATTTTGATTCAGTTTATTTTATTTAAAAACATTGCTGGCAGTTTTTCCAATACCTATATTTCAATATATACCATTGTCTCATTTTATTAAAATAATAGAAATTATATAATTTGTTAGCTATTTTTTATATTTACAGTTTTTATTTACTTTGATTAAAAATGGCAATATTTTTCACATACAGTTAAGTCAGCTTTAATCGCCTTTTTGGTAACTTCATGACTTAACAGACCACAACACTGCATGCATGTAGTTTATTTTGCACTTTGATTCAGTGTGAATCTACAATTTTCATAGTCATGAAAATAAAGAAAACTCTTTGAATGAGAAGGTGTGACCAAACTTTTGGTCTGTACTGTGTACATATATATGAACATGGTGATGCTTGAACGGTCATGAATGGTGTTGAGAGGTGATGTTACCTGGATCATGGGCTCAGTCAGCTGATCCTCGTCCACCTCTAAAATAATTCTCCTGATCTCCTCATAGGGCATACGGAATGACCCCAGGAAAATGGCTAAAGGTTTGAGAGAGAGAGACAGAGAGTAAATTCATTAACATGACAGACACGCTCTTTGTTTTGCGTGCATGTGTGTGTCCACTGCATGGTGATAATATCGGATTAAAAAGAAAGAATGAGCTTGACATCTTTCATCATTTCAAACTTACTTCAACTAGTCTAGATGAGGGCCAGATGAGAACTTCAGCAACATCAAGATAACATTTATATATCAAGACAGCAGGGTTTTCACCTCTGCCAGCTTTTGTCACAAATACTCACAATTCCTGAGCACAAATCGGATTTCAGAAGAATGGCAATAAAGAGAAGGTAAAAGAATGAGTCAGAGAATGACAGAAGAGCGAAATAGGGTGAGGGACAGTGATCTGACTGCCCGGGTGTTCAGCTGGGACAGAAACATTACATTTCTCCTTTTCCCTTTTATTACAGAAGTCTGCTTATTGCCACAGAGACACGCAGACAAATGAATTAGTGTAAATACATGCAAATGAAAGACAGATGAAGAGAAAAAGAAGAGAAGGGAAAAGTGGTTTAAAAGTAAAAAAAAAACAGGTGTAAAGAGAAATGTGTGCGAAAGACGAAGAGAGAGAAGACGTTGCATATAACAGCACAAGACAGGTGTTATTGTATACCTCAAGGTTCTGATAAAGAAAGAGAAGGAAGGACATAATATAATATGGAAATAACTTTGTAATATTGTTTTCAAAACCAAAGTGCCATCAAAAATGAAAGGAAAAGACAAGTCTAAAACACTACAGAATTTTTTCAGCTTAGCTGCACTTTGGGCGAAGTTGTGGCCTAGTGGTTAGAGAGTTTGACCCCTAACCCTAGGGTTGTGGGTTCAAGTCTCGGGCCGGCAATACAACGACAGTGCCTTGAGCAAGGCACCGAACCCCAAACTGCTCCCTGGGTGCCGCAGCATAAATGGCTGCCCACTGCTCCGTGTGTGTTTGTGTGTGTGTGTGTGTGTGTGTGTGAGTGTGAGAGTGTGTGTGTGTGCACTTTGGATGGGTTAAATGCAGGAGCACGAATTCTGAGTATGGGTCAAAATACTTGGCTGTATGTCACGTCACTTTATGTTTGTCTTTGTTGGTCTATGCGCATGGGTCATGTGTTATTTGATCTTACTGTATTTTGTGTATCGGTTACATTTTTGAGACCGAAGCGCAAGCTTGTTGACCCCCTTTACCCAAGCTAATGTTTAAAATAAAAAAATAAATAAAGTAAGGCTGCACGATAAATAACATGCCATTATCATGCGCATCTCGTCAGTAAAGCCTGTTCTTTGATTAGTAGTAAATCTCAGATTGAGTGGCATTTAGCCGTAGTTCACTGACAAGCTATGCAATATCGTATTCATTATCGCGGCAGATTATCATGCAGCCCTAACTAAAATAACAAAAACAAACAAATCTTTGCAATAAATAAAATTAAATAAATAATACAATTTGTTTACCCACTTTACCAAAAACAAAACTTTGTATACCAAACCAAATAAAACAATTAAGTAAAACAAAAAATCTAAATGGTGTGGAAAAAGATTACTGGATAATACTTACAGAGGTTCTGTGCTATCTTCGGGTCCAGCACCTTCAATTCTTTGACCCTCTTTTTGATGGATTTCTTCTCCTCCAGGTTCTCATCTTCTCGTCGAGCTGAAAATCATCATCATCACAATTTATCATCAAACCCAAGTACATGCATGCAGAAAACCATGTCCAAAAACACCAGTTAGAATGAGCAAATTCCCACAGTCACAGAACTGACACAGAGTATGAAGCATTCTATTGGACTACAGCAGTGGAAACGCATTAGTCCGCGCTTAATTTCTCACCATCACTGTCAATCACTTGTGAGTAACTAACTATCATTGCACCTCAAACACTACTGTACAGAAAACACTGAATAATTAAAGAGCAAAGCCTTAAGGAAAATGCATTTAATGAGGGCCCGCGGGGTTCTGTGATATGTTGACCTCTTGGGGTCAAATGATGAGCAGGATTGTATTGTGTAAACATGTTTGTATATTGACGAGTAAGAAGGAGAGTGATGTAAGGTGTGCTGAATGGAAAATAGCAGACTTTCAAGCGCCCATAATTACAGTGACCCAAGAGTGCACAACACAACAAAATCACCACAACACAATAAAATTGGCACAACTCAATGAAAACAATTCACAATGAAATTAGCACAATACAACAGAACAAGTCACAACACAATGGGCAGTAAACAGTAAAACTACATAAATTTGGATTTCATTATACAACTGGTATAATGTCCTTCCCAGACTCATTCTTCCCACTGGTCACTATTTTGTGTATAACTTTCTAAGTTAGACTGAGAGACTAAAATAGTAAGGGGATTGGTATTTTGCAAGACAACTGTGAAGAATGAGATTAGAGCCACACAGCTATGATGACTGTAGTAAATGGGGTCACACTCTAATTTTTAGACAAATAAAACTGAAGGCAATGCAGAGGTCACTGACTAAAAGGTTAAACCGCTCCGAAGAGATCTCAGAAGAGAGCTAGTGAGAGATGGAGAGAAAAAAAAGAGAGATGAGATGAGGAGAGGAGCAGATGGAAACCAGGGGGTTTCAATACAAGTTTAATTATTTAAAACACCAGATTAAAAGAAGTAAACGCAGGGCTCCGGAGAGAAGTACATAATTGTCTTGTGCACTAATTAACATGGCTGTCTGGATACAGAGTCGAAAAACACAGGTGCAGAGTTAATATATGGGAAAAAACCTATTCACTCAAACAGCTAACCCAGATGCATCGCAATACCACAGCAGAATGATCCTGCCTTATACACTCACACATAGGGATGGCAGTAACTACACAAGATTCTACAAGCTCCACACAGGTTGTACAGTCATTAGCTGTGTTCCAACCTAGTGAGCTGCCTACCGTAGACTGTACTGCACAGCACCATAGGTGCACCGACAACAGGGCAAAAGTGACACCTTTTGGTCAATCTAAGGCAACAGTACTTGTATTATCAGAAAAGACAACTCCAGACTGTTCAGAAAGTTTGAGGATAGTAAGGTTTTAAAAAAAAAAAAAAAAAAAAGGATGATCAAAATGTCTGATCAAAAATACAGAAAAAAAAACAATCATATTGCAAAATTATTACCATTTTCCAAATTGTATACATTTTAAAATATTATTTATTCCCGTGATGGCAAAGCTGAATTTTCAGCATCATTACTCCTGTCTTCAGTGTCAAGTGATCCTTCAGAAATCATTAACACTTTTTTTTTCTTAAACACCCAATGGGCTGAGTTATCATGAGGGAGGGGCCACATGCTGAGAAACTCACTCCACACACACTTACTGTACTTGAATGGTTCTTTCACATTTTCACTTTTCTCAGACACTTTAGTGAGCGACGAGAGAATGGAGAAAGTAGAAAACAGAACAAGAATGCAAATTACAGAATCAGAGACAGCAGCCAACAGAAGAAAAAAAACAGTGACAGCCAGAAAAACTAAAGAAAATGAGTCAGGAACAGAAAAAATAGCCTGAAGACCAAGAGAAAGTAGAGATGTGATTTCTCATTAAATTACACAATTAATTGTTAATTATGCTAAAACTCTGGAGCAGGCAAATTTGATTTGGCAAATTGTGGGATGGCTAAAACTTGACAAAGAACTAATTGTAATCAGTTGGCAAGAAGGAAGAAAATCATTAAAGATTCATGTTCTCTGTGTAATTGGAACAAATTGGCTGATATATCCTGTACATCACATGCAGATCTCTAAAATCAACTCAAACACTGACAGATGTAGCACATGAAATGCATGACAATATTCTCTTTTCCCATCATTTCAGGCCTGTGATGTACAGATATAGGGCTCAGTGAATGTGAACTACAAAACACAAGAGTCCGTACACAGCTGGAATATCTGTCTGAAGCACATGGCCCTCTCACCGCCCCTTCATCCAGCCACCCCGTTCATATCATCCCTCTTCTACAAAAAGAAAAGCAAGTGTGTGTGGGATAAAGATATGCAGTATTGATCTGTTCATCATGACGAACAGCCATGCCACCAAAACTATGCCCTATTCATTACAAACAGACAGAGCACATGCACACTGAACAGTCAGATGATGCATGATTCATGATGCAGTCTCTCAGAACAACAAAAAAACAAACTGTGTGTAACCAGGGTTTCTAAAGACATGAACAAGTTAAAATGAAGACTAAAGACCTTTTTAATGCAACCTCATATGAAATTTAAGACCTAAACCTGTAATGGAAATACACATTATACTACACACATATATTTAATATTTAATGTGTTTACATTTAAAAGAAAACAAAGTATATTTGCTGTAATAAATGATCTCACTAATATATACAGTAAACTTTTCATATCAGAAAATAATATTCCATACAAAATATCCCTGAAAAATAACTGCATCACTTTTCTGGAACAATATTTTCATCAGTGTTCTATCAGCTTTTACATACTTAAACCTGCATATTTTAACTTAAAAAATGCCTATTTTTAACCTTTTTAGATGTAGGCATCATCTTTCACATCAAATTACTACAATTTCTCAATAAAAGCAATATACAACATAGGGCTGCTACCAGTCAGATTAAATCATTTTCACTGCAAATAATTGTGTTAAATATGTGTTATCATGCAAGTATGTTAAGGACTTTCGCGGACAGCTGACTCCTAAAGTTTTTGATATTCTTCATATTCTGTGTGGTGGTTAGGTACAAGTGCATAAATAATGTTCTGATATATTAAACATAAAACGTTGAATACTAATATTTGAAAGGATTTAAAAAAAGAAAATAAACTTTAAATATGAAAATAAAGTGTAATTTAAGTTCTTTTTTCAGCGTCATCAGGAGAAAATGCCTCATAACGCGTATCCACGTTAATCGACTTTAGAGGGTTAAAGTGTCGAAATATTGTGTTTTTTTCTACCTTTATATGGGAAAGGATGTTGTAAATAATTTATTCTTAAAGGAGTAGTTTGATGAATTTTCCAATGGGTTTTGAATTACTACAGAAAATAAGTTATGTAATCAACAAAAGTTTGTTTCTTACAGTACTTATTTTGTTCTTCGAGATTCATACATATTTTATCATGTGACTCATTCCCACAGCACTATATCGCTCTATTTTAATTTTCGGAACACTATGAAGTGTGCCCATAAATCTATAGATTCAGCTATACCAAAGTGAACTATATATTGCCTCACTTACAAGCACAGCTGATTAATATTAAACAGACAAATACATCTTGATGTAGACAAAGAACAGTGCTTTAAAGGTCTTTCAGACAGGTAATTTTTCACAAGCATGTACTACACTGTCATCATATTAAAGGGCAAATTAAAGGCCAAGCAAAAGTCACTAAACATCCTTAAAAGCTATTTAAAAGAGCACTTGCACTTGCAGTTTGCCTGGTGAGCGAAGTTGGAATGAGAATGCTAATGTTGCAGATCTAAGCCAATTCTGTGATTCCTGCCACACACTTGTAGTGGAAAGTCATTAACCTCATCAATTAACATTTAGATCGCTAATGAAAGGGCAACTGACATGAAATGGTCTAACTTGGTGTCTCCAAATGTCACAATGACTATATATATCTAATAAAAGACAGGCAGTGCTGCAGATGAGAGGGTCAATACTGAAGCATCTCACATTCAATCAGAGGCTGTGTGGTAAATAGCATCCTACCCCTGGAGTATACAGCATTATTACTGTGCATACTGTGCATACTTTCCTTATGCCCAGAATACCTATATGAGCTACTGAACTTGCCAAGATGTGCTAGGTATAAAAGCGTATACAGTGGTAACCCACAATGCAATGCGTTAAACTTGAACTTCCATGTCCAGTGTGATGAAATGAAACTAATTCATGTTACTTAATTTTTTGACTAATATAATCAGACTTCTAAAGACATTTAAAATGAACTAATTTATAAACAATTTATTGATTCATAGGTTTATGATTTAAAGATAAACAAGATATTAAATTTTAAATTTTTAAATAAAATGTATTTTTCTATGATATGTTAAATAACGTTTAACTAAAGTCACTTTGGATAAAATCAGTGTACAAATCTAAAAGTAAACATTTAATACCTAGATTATTTCAATATTAAGAAGAAAACAATCTGGGATAAACAGACATTACTGAGTGAAATAATCAAGCAACAATGAAGGTTACAACTGATGAAATTAATATCATTGTGCACTGTTCCACAACATAGACAGTATTTAGGATAGTATATACTGTTCAGTATTCAGTAAGCAGTGCTCTCTTGAACATTTGGTGTGTTTGGGTTTGGGAAATTGACCTCCTAAACAAACTTCCCTCCCTCCTTCCCTCAACAAATCAGGCACACAATAGCCTTCTCAGTAAATAGTGCAACAATCTGCTTTCAGCCAGAAGAGGAGGAGAATGGGACCGATGATGATCTAGAAAATGACATTTTATCATCTCCCCCACCCCCAAAATCTCCCTCTCTCACTGTATGTCTCTCGGAGTTGTGTTAAAGAGAATTGGAGATGAAATAAACAGGGATTGAAAGGGAATGAGGGATGGGCTGTCGGGCCCATGAGACAGCCTCAAGTGTTCCAGCCCATCTGATCAAGGGCTGCTTCATCATACCACAACATTACTGCAACGTTACCGCAGCGTCAACACTGTGATGCCAAGCTGAA
Source organism: Carassius auratus (assembly GCF_003368295.1). Taxonomy (NCBI): domain Eukaryota; kingdom Metazoa; phylum Chordata; class Actinopteri; order Cypriniformes; family Cyprinidae; genus Carassius; species Carassius auratus. The sequence continues at coordinate 14,872,511 of NC_039278.1, read as the reverse complement.
GCGCTCATTTTACCAACATCAAGCTTTGTCTTTCCAGAGTCAGCATACAGAGGAAAACATTAGTAATCGGACCAACAAACGTATACAAATGTGCGTCAGAAAAATAATCAGGTGTAAGACCTTTTTATATGTCTCCAAAAATAGGCATGTGTGTGTTAAGCTCTGATATACAAGTCACTTTAGACAAAAGCATCTGCAAAACAACAAAACAAGTATGCACATTGAAATAACAAATGAGAAACTTTAGTAACAGTTGCTAGCTCCATGAATCGCATGAATGCTCAGCACTGGTCTCTCTGGCATTTTCAAGAATACGCACTAAAGCCCACATTAAAAAGAGATTAAACCATCTGTGGAAATGAAATGAGGAGACATGCAATGATTATCATGATAAAGTGCATATTTATGATTGGTGATTTGGACCCAGAGCTGGCAGGCCTGATTGTGTGAGTTTCCAATAATGCTGCAGTATTTGTACAGATTTGTATGGGTAATAAGACGGGGCCGCAGAGACACGGTCATCAAAGGACCTAGCAACCCAGAAGGACTGTAATGTTACAGAAAACCCAACATTAAGCACTCTCCTCCTCTATCCATCTCGCTCGGATTCTTTGTGCACTATCCACCCATCTCCAACTGTCATCCATGGGTTTCTGTTTCTAAAGGAGGTCCACCAATTATTGGTTGATCTCAAACTATTTTTTTAAACAATAATAAAACATTAACCAAAGCTAAGGTTCAGCTACGTGCAATTCAGCTGTCATTTATTTATATATATATATATATATATATATATATATATATAAAGAAGAAACTTATTGAAATTAAATTACAATATAGTATGTTCTCCTATACCTTCTTGTGAGTAAGTTGAAGATGGTTTGAGTAAAAGCTTCACCATTGCAGTCCGATAAAAGCAAGTGTAACCTGCGAGAGCCCTGTGTTCACTCAAAGAACTAAAATTCTCTCTGCAGCATTAATGCATATTCTACATGAAAAAAAAAACACAGAGTGTGAAAAAAGGAAAAATTTCATCCTGTTTTCCCCCTTTATTTCATTCTCTCCATCAATGGGTGCAAGATAAGTGGATGAGAGGGAAAACAGGTCTATTATCAATTCCTCATTGCAAAAAGGGAAAGGACGAAGCGTGGATGAAAAATCATCTTTGCAAAATAAAGTCGTGGCTGCAAATGTATTTTAAACGAGCCGCTACATTACGCTGCTGATGTAAGAGCCTCACACGGCAAGTTGTAAATAAATTGTGCTGCTTTTATTACGAGTCCGCTGCAAACAGAGAATACGAGGGAGGAAAACAGAAAAGGATATCAGAAAATTAGAAAATGGGGGGGGGGGGGCTTCCGCTTTTAAGACAGAGAAAGAGCATCATTATGGTGCATGTGATCAGAATGAGATCATTCACTGTCTAATCTCACGGTTTGCTTCCACACACACAAAAGAACACACATGCTCGTCATTTATCACTCTACATCAATCTAAGCTCCATTACCCATGATCCTGTGACTAACCAACAGCTGGGTAAGACTCCTGCTAACCTCTTTGACCTCTACTCCATCATTTGCTTTGTTCACACACAAACACACAAACACACACAAACTTGAACATAAACACCTCACACATCTCTGATGAAATTGTCCCCCACCTACACAAAAGAAAAAATTATTGTAATTATCACACATAAGTCTATCCAGAAATATAAAAACATTAAATTACTGGTGACCTGACAAAATGCAAAAATGGAACACTAAAATTATTCCTCCATGTCTACTAAAAACTAGGTTCTTTTCCCACATTTCAAACGGTTTCATAGTTCTACAGCTCTTTGTGCAAAATTTGCAACAAATGATCTTTCAATCTATTCTTTACCTGACCTCAACGGCTTTCCGCTGGAACGATCATTCTTCTCATCACTAGTACATTTCTCTGTGATTACTAAAGCTAAAAGGCCTCCTTTAAACCTCACTCACTCTTTGATGTGACTTAAGATGGACACTCATGATTGAAAACAATAATAAAAAAAATGAAGCAGCAATAGAACCACAGCAAAAAAGAAAACAATTGTTCTTGAACTGAAATGTACCAATTATTCAGAAGTGAGGGAATAATCATTAACGAAACAAAAATGTGGTTAAAAGTTTAAAGACATCAAAAGTATATAAACTACTATTCAATGGTTTTGGGTCAATAAGTATATATATATATATATATATATATATATATATATATATATATATATATATATATGTATATATTATTTTGTTATATTATATTAAATATATATTATATTTATTTAGTTTTTTTTCTTATGCTCACTACACTCTTAAAAATAAAGGTGCTTCACGATGCCATGGAGGAACCTTTTTTTGTCTAAATGGGTCCATAAAGAACCTTTCTGTTTCACAAAAGGTACTTTGTGGTAGGGGTGTGCCGGTTTCAGATTTGGTGATGACGGTTATGACGTGGGGGTGGGGGGGGTGTGGGGGCGGATAGCGTGTTTCATTTTGTTTCATATTGTCTCGCCACCATGCTAGTGGATCTGCCGTAGAGTCAATTGGTTGATCTTGGAGACAGCGGGTTAACTCCGTGTCAGCGCGCGCTCTGATCGGTAAAGGGGCAGAGATTTCAGACCTCCGTTTATTAAGGAGATCGGTCACAAAACTCATCATCCGCGTTTTTTGAGCAAATTTCAAAGCCGCACCCGCCCGCCATCCGCTGATTGTTTTGCCGTCTATGCTTTGCTGATGCGAGCCGCAAAAAAAAAAAAAAAAAAAAAAAGCCATTGTCTGTTCTATAAAGGATGCAGCAAAGATATTTAATGCTAGAGTATGAGGCATAGGCCTACGCTGAGTTTCATTTACAATGAGATGCGCTCTAGTTCACAGTGCAGTGCAAGTGAACGCGGCACGCTGGTGCTTCCATGTCACGGTTATCATTGTCTGCTATATTTGCTTTTTATTTATTAAAATACATGCAATTGGTTGATGAAACATCTATTAAAATTAAGATAAAATGTGTTCAAAACGAAATTCGTTTTTAAGAAAGGTTTTCTACAAAGCAAAATTTAATGAAGTGGTAAATATGTCTGACTATTTACAAAACTTCATTAAGTGGTAAAAACCATGTCTCCCGATATATTGCGCATCTGATGATCCTATCTAAAAAATGAAAATAATTTTTGATAAAAAATGTTTGTAAAAAATATTTTAGTGACACGGTTTTGGCGGTTATAGAGTTCTAATGACGGTGTTCAACTATAACCGCCGGTCTCACGGTTATATACTAACCGTCACACCCCTACTTTGTGGCGAAAGAAGGTTCTTTAGATTTTAAAAAGGTAAGAAAGAGATGGTTCTTTAAAGAACCTTTGACTGAATGGTTCTTTGCGGAACGAAAAATTTATTTTATAACTGCATTTATTTGAAAAAATAAAAATGTAAACCGTAATCTTGTGAGACATTAGACAACTTGTCTATTTTAATACATTATAAAATGCAATCTATTCATGGGATGGTAAAGCTGAATTTTCAGCATCATTACTTCAGTGTTCAGTGTCACACAATCCTTCAGAAATCATTCTAATATGCTGATGCGTTGCTCAAGAATCATTTATTATGATCAATGTTGAAAACATTTGTGCAGTTTATTTTTGTGTAAACTTTCTCGCTCGCTCTCTAAGATTCTTTGATGAACAAAGTTGAAGTAGAAATCTTCTATAACATTCTGTCAATTGTATTCAATGTAATGCTTCCTTCCTGAATAAATGTAATAAATTCATTCACAAGTCAGTGTAAAGAAAATTCTAAAATAATGTCTAAACACATTATAAATGTTGAGATGTATTGTTGAAATACATTCCAGTTTTTTTTTTACCGTTAAACAGAGATGATAGCTTTTCCGTGAGAGGGCGTGGTTTTAGTTCCGCCAGCGGACACGCCCCCAGTCTCTGGGAGCAGAGAATACTGCTTATTTTCTCAAGATTTTCACAGCTTATTTTATTAAATTGGAGTTTTATTTTTTAGCATTCAAATTTGGCTTAGTGGTTGATAACACTTTCCTGTGGCGTGATACACAGACTTTAATTAAATTATTTATTTTGTTGCATTTTTGATAATTTAAATGCAGTATTGGTGAGCATAAGGGTATGGTTAATATACTGTATGGTTATGGCAGCCAAAATAAATATGCAAGCATTGTGAAATTATAGTGACCTAACAGAGGGAACACCTTTGGGGCCACATTTAGGAAGACAGCATGAGTGTGTTTGTGTAAGAGTGGGATCAGTACTGTATGTGTGTGGGTCTATTCAGTCTGTGAATGGACAGTGAGGATGGCTGAATCGCCCTGGGGTCCGACACAAAAGAGCCAAAGTAGATTTGAGATAATTCTGAAGCTAATTTCAACACATACATCCAAACACAGCAAATGAATGAGAGGGAGTTGATAAAGCAAGTCCATTTTAACTTTCATATATAACAATGACCAAGAAAATGAGCTGAATCCCAGTGATCTCTCTCTCTTACACACTCACAAACAGCTGAGTTCATCTGCAATACCCTATACGTCATCATGTGTAATGAGCTGTTGTGTCAAATTTATGGTGTCCTTTTCTTCTTGTGGCATCCATCTGTACGACTTCCTGATATGCTATTTCTGACTACTAAGTAGCAATATCTCAGGAAAAACAAAAGTTAATTTTAGTCTCACATCTAATGTAAGAGTGAGAAAAAAGGCTATAGAAAGAACCATGCCTCTAACACCTGCCATTCAAACTTATGCACTGTTTTCTTTCTCTGCAGCTCAGTTGCTCTCATTATTTGTTTGGGATTCTTCCCTGTCTTTGTTAGCTGGACTCTGGTCTGTTATTGTGTTACCTGAGAGCAGTTCTCCTAATTGGATGCCAGTGATTACGTAACGGCTGATGGACTATGGCCCGAGGTAGTCATTTGGCTGCACTTTTCCTGGTGACCATCTTGGCAAAGTGTATCTAATGCTTCTGGGAGACACAGAAACACTGAAAGGTCTTTAGCTCTGATCCCTCCTCTACAGAAAGCTGCAGGGAGAAAGTTCTTGAGGACCGAAGAGACGGTGAAAAACACAGACAGAGAGAATGAGAGGGAACCTACATAACCTGGATTTTTTTTTAAAAGACAAAACCTCAAATATCTGTGGAATATCTGTGGTTGGAATGGCCAATGCATTACATGTGGCAGAAATAATAAAATTCAAGATGCCTTTTGATTGCGGCTGATTAATAACCAGCAAGCAAATGGCCAACACCAGGTCAAAGCCTCAGATGTCCAGCTATGTCTGCTTGAGTGACTTTGAAACAAACCATTCTTCACAGGCAGAGATAAAATGCTTGAAGGGTTGTAGTCCAATCACTCAGGAGAGAGTTATGACAGCAGTGCTCACTCCGGGGGTTCTTAAGGACTTCATCACCCATTAGTCATAAGTGTGATGGCCCCTGAAGCAGAGGTGGTCTTGTGGAACGTTATGGCACATGTTGACAGAGTGCTGAGAGAGTGTGTGGAAGTGTTTTAATCCCTGGCCACTCTGGTGGGCCGTCACTGCATCGACCAGGGCGTTAGTGTCTGACAGGCTGATTAATAAGGAAAGAATCACACTGTCTTACAACTACTCTGAGTTTCACACACTGCTGTGATTAAACACAAATTAACAAATACTTCAAACTGCATTATTAAGGCGAGGATTGGAGGGGCGGTGCTGTCTGGGCACACAACTTTTTAATAGTTCAACTGCAAGAAGAATTTGGTCAGTTTTATGCAACTGAACACAACACTAAGACAACTAAATCAAAAGATACTCCAAATATCTTACACGCATCTCTAATATGCTGGCCATTTATATGTATATTTCACATGTATATTTAGATTATTGTATGTATATTTTCATTCAAAAATGTTAACATCAGCACATATTAAATCTGATCTCACATTAGACTCACAGATGCTTATGACTCCCTCTGAACTTGTAGCTCCTACAATAATTTTTAATGAGACCGGACAGGGAAAACAGCAGAAGTGGTGAGCGTGACACCCACTGTTCGTTCAGGAAAAATACAGAAATAAACTTGCAAACAAATACAGCAGAAGGTTTTATGTTGGTTTAAAAAGTACCTAATGTAGGTAATATATATTTTATTTACAAAACAAAAATATAATAAATACAACAAAATATCTGAAATGTAAAAATATATCCAGATATATATGAAATCAGTTGAATTTTTTTTTTAATATACAAATTATGATATTTTACATTATAATATAGTATATTATAATATAATTTGATATAAAGTGTAAAAACCTTTAGAGTATTTATTTTATTCTATTCTATTGAAAATTACATCCAGTGGGAGAATTTATGCGTGTTTGCTGCAGTAACCTTGTACTTGATTTCATGGTGATCTGGAAAACAGCGGAAATGTATTTTGTTATACATGTTGGATATTATGGTGGTTAGACGCATGATTACCAGCATGGATAGAGAGAGAGAGACAGAGAGAGAGAGAGAGAAACAAATCATGGAGGGAATGAAACTGCTCCAAGTGTGGCTCATTTCATTTTATACAACAGTTCTTTCTGGTCCTCGAATCAGATTGGCTGAGAGGAGTGCAATATTCTATTGATAACTGTGCTCCAATCATTTCTCTGCTTGTATCACTGCTTGTGGTATTTCTCACAATAAGTAAATAATAAATAATACTGTTTTTGTCACAGAATGTAGTTTCAAGAAACTTTTAGGCGAGAATGTACTTGTTTTGACTTCAAATATGCATTTTGTTAATAATGATAATTCCCATTTGCTTCTAAGTTTTCAGAGATGTGAGCTCCAGGGCATCAGCAGCCATAAACCTGCCGAAAGCAGCCTTACTTTGACCAGACTCTTATGGAATTTGCTGCTGGCTCTCATGTCTATATACTGGTTAAACATATATAAACAGATATAATTAGTTTAGGGTAAATTTAACGGGCAGTCTTGTATATAGGTTTGGCTGAGGGCGGAGGCCGAATACTTGACCCAGCCACAAACACTGTAGATTATTTGTGTGGTAAACATGCTAAGAAGGTGTCCTACGCGGTGAAAGTTTTTTTTTTTTTTTTTAGCTCTGAATGATGAGGCTGCAAAGAATCAGTGGTTAAAATAAATCCCACTGTACCACAGCAGTACAACCCCAATCTTTTTTGTGTTCCTGTCATTTTACTCAGGAATTTCAACAAAGGATTCTCAAAATGCTTGCTCTTGAAAGATGGCTCAATACAATTTATCTGAACCAGCTGGCTCTACTGAATTCATCCGTAAAAGTATAATTAATAAGTGATGTTTATATTTTCTATTCAAGTGGTTGAGTGTTTGACCTTGCATGCATGTAAACCTATTGTAGGAAACTCCCAAAACAATACAACCTTAAAAATAGAGGCACTTTAATGCTGTATATCAGAGCGCTGCTTTTGTAATTTTGACTGAATTGCCTAGCAACTGTTACAATGGCTGCTGTTGTTTATTAAATATTATTATTCAAACAATAATACATTATATAAATAATATTACTAATTAATAATAGTATTTAGTATATTGGGAAACCTGTGTGTGTTTGTGATAGTAATAAATAAACATTATTCAACCATTATTCGAGATGGCGACAAAAGAGTGTTTTTTTGAGTGAGTCCACAGTAAAGACTTTTATATTAAAAGAGACTGAAACACTGTTGTAAACAAGTTAGTTATATTTACTGTCAACAATACCTTGTAAGATGCAGCCAACAAATGCACTGAGCAGCACTGTCATCAGAAATCACCCAAATGAAAGGATAGTATGACAAAGATATCGCTTTCCTCAGCTGACATATAAACTAATGTTTTATTCTGAATGTGACAATAAGCTGAAGAATGAATTTTGTATCAGGAGCCTGTAATCACAATCTCTGTCCATCCCTCTCTCATAATACTTTACATAATACAGAGAGCTTTTAATACAGTGATACAATAAGCTTTCAATAAAGCAATTCAACATTCCTTCATTACTAGATCTAATGTGATGTTTTGAATTATTAATGGAGGCTTGGGCTCAGCTGTTAAACTTTCAACTTGAGATTTGAATCTGCGGCAGATGGAAATAGTTCAACACAAGAGGGTTTTACATGCCATATCACAGTTACTTGTGTGATATTTCTCATATAGCCTGTGCTTGATGCACATACAAAAGTCCATGAATATAATATGGACTAAACATGATTTCACAGAGAATGAAAATTAGGCCTCCATTCCCCTTCTCTCTTAAAGGACACCAGTGTTATCTGGATATAAGATCATGTCCTAGTTGCCTGACCTGAATAACACACATCTACACAATTAGCAGGGCTTGAAAAGAGCTGAGGCAGATGAGGCAGAGAGAAAGAGTGGCGTAAACGAGGCTGAGTGGATGCCTCTTATTATGGGCTGTTCGTTTCTCCTCCATTAAGCCTGCGCTTCTCAATTGGAGGGCGTAGGGGATGGCCGCACAGCGTCCACTGAAGTGCTCATCAGTCTTCGGTGATCCAATTAACATGATAAGATACGCTGTACCAAAGGTAAATGCAACAACCGGGCAGAACGAAACCCTCTAATCACACCGCTGCACAAATGCTTGCTATCAGATCCCTGATAAACTTCTCCTACAATGTATGATGAGGCAATTACAGTCACAACACTTGGCTAAATTAACAAATAATACAGAAGCAGCTATTGATTAGATTAAAATTACCATCTGCTAACACTGAGATGGCACCAATTGGCAGTAAATTGGAACAAAGGATCAGCACTCAGATAAATAAAACCATCTATCTATCTATAATTAGCATATATCCACACTCCACAGTTGGTGATGTGTGCAGGTGTGTATGGCAAACAAGGGTGAGCTGCTCTCGACAATCAAGGGTGGTGACCACAGCGGTGAGCACAAGCACCCACGCCGAACCCCAAGCGCACTAGGAGGGAGGATGCAAGAACTGGGTTGTGTGAAATTACACTTTTCAATCTATCTTTCTCTTCTCTGATACAAAATCATGCAGCACACTACACGAAAAACAAGAAAGAGGATGTGCAAATTTCATCTGTCTTCTGTTCTGCCGTTGTGGTTAGTTTGGGGGTGTAAATGGTTTGACTCGGGACGTTTTACAGCTCTGTAATGACAGTCTGCACCAGAGAAAAGCATTTAGTGTGATTTAAATACACTCTCCACAATCTAAGATGTGGCAGAGGTGAAGATTTTTTCAGAAAAATTTTCATTTTAACTAAAAGCCGAAGCAAATAAAATGTTTTCAGGCATCCTTGATCAAAATATGAATGTAATGAGATGCAAAGAGAGCCAGGGGTGAATTTTGAGTTGAAATGCATAAATAACAGTTCATTTTTATGCGCTTAGTGTGAGCACTAGTCCAAAAATCAGAGAGCAAAAAAGGCCTGCCACTCTATTCTTCGCCCAGTCCTCAAAATCAACAATCATTTTAAAGAACAAAGGTGAATCACTGTCTGGAAAATGTAAAATATGACAATCCTGTATATCTTCTGTCTGGAAGGAGCAGAGACAAGAAACAGCAATCGCCCTTCATTTTTCAAAAAATGCTAAATCCTCCTATTCTTTTCCCTCCAAGGTGCTTTGAGGTTGACCTTGAAAGAGTGAGTCATATGCGCAGTGAGTGCTAATGGCACAGTCGTCATGGAGCAGAGGTGTGCAAGAGTTAGGCAGTTCAGTGCGAAGCCTCTCTGATGCTGCTTTAGGGATGCAGTTCCACATCCCGCCAAGCCAAAGGGAAATGAAAGATATGAAAGGCTATTCAACAGCAACCAATTTAGAGGCTTCCAGGAGAGCACGAGAAGGGGCCAAGTCTTAAAATCCCTGCCCCCTCAGAATTCCATCTTGGTGCGTCCATCTAATAAACAATTCCATTATCTGGCTTCCCCAGGTGAAATTAAATGTCATGGTTAAGTGTGACATGGAGTGGGGGGAAATCCACAGAAATTTCATAGCAGTCATTATCTGTCAGAGTCCACAGCAAAGCCTGGAGGCACAAGTGAGACGTTTGCTCTTTCTGATTGATAAGGTCTTCACCGGTGTTTCGCAACTACAAGCAACCATAAAGTCTCATGGTTGAGTCCTGAATATTTTGATCATGTCGATCTACTGTTAAAGGGCATTCAAGCTGACAGTGCTAAAAATTGCTGGAGATTGCCAAGTCTCTGCCGTGGGTTGATAGAAAGTGGTCCTGCTCCAGAGAAGTATCCAACAGTATCGGGACGCAGGCCACTAACAAAAGAGAAACGCGGTTTGAAATAAAAGAGCATTAGTGGTGATGGTTTTCACGTAATTGTATGTCTGTTAAACTGGGTTGCACAGAAACCATACAAGTTGGAATGAGTGAGCTGAGTATGTAGTAACTCACCAGATGAATTGACTGACAGCCTCTTTCAAGAGCTGCAGAAATGTTCATTGAATCAAAATTATCCAGACATTTACACATCCACAATTTCACAGCCTCGATATTTTCACTAAAATGCTTTCATGTACCTGCTTGAGGAACGTTAAGACATCAAACTGTGCAGAGACCGATGTTTTAAAAACCACATCGATGTATCATCTATAGTGGACTAAAAGCTTAAGAGCATAATCACCTATACGAGCTGTGAGAGCTTGCTTTCATAGGGCTCTCTATTTCAGTAGACCCATTTCGATCATGCTGAAAGCTTGTTGTTTGAGTAGGGTTCAGTCATGTTGCGTGACAGCTTGATACTGTAAGGCCGGACTAAGTGGATCTCCAAAGAACTGCAGTGCAGAAGCGCAGTGACTGATGATGGGCCTCTGAGGCTGACAGATTTCAGCCCTTTGACAAAAACTTAGGAACTTTCACCAGTTCTCCCCTCTGCCATCTCCTCCTGTTGTGTCCTCTGTCTTTCACACAAAAAGATGCCTTTGAGCATTCTGTTTTTATTTACTGAAAAAATTATTTTCAAGGGGCTCCCTGGAGACAGCAAGAGATCACAGCATTTTCCAAAGATTTGTGACTTTATAGACTGTAGGCTTCCCAAGAGTTCAGTTAGTTTCTCCCTCCGTTTACACTGGCCTTGTCCTCTTTTAAAAGCATCAACAAGCTACACTTATCCTTTAAAATCAATCTCCCTTCTACAGATGGGTCGAAATTGATGTCACAGTGGAGGGGTGTGATTATGCACTGAATTTATGTGATATCCATGCTCCCTTGAAATAATCTCAAAAACGAGAAAAATATCAGTGCTAGTAGAATGGCAAAAGAACAGTTTATCCGTTAGAAAACAGTTCCAATAAAGCAAAAATAAAATGGGCTTTTACTAAAGTAGTGTTTTGAAAAGCCATCTTGCTATATATCTGTATTTGTCTGATTTTTAATCAAAAACTCGGTATGACACCTGTTCCACAAAGTAAAACAAACTGCACAGTTCGTGTGAATGAGTGATGTTTCTCTGTTAGTGGTCCTGTCCTTCTCTACAGTGGCACTCTGATCAGGCTTTCTGGAATTAGTCCATGCCAGCTTCAACATTTGTCTGTCTTCATCCAACTGTGCCAACAATTTGGCCTCATGCTGGGCTCTCTAAAAATGTCTTTTAATAACTGTCAGAATGGCACAAATATAAACAGATGCTGTTGCCTTCTCTTGGCCACCCTGTGACTCAGATTCAGTCTGAAAGGCGAGTGAAGCTAATTATCAAAAAACTGAAAGCAGCAATGCATTTCTTTGATTGAGATTTAATAAAGGAGAACAAGACTACTTCCTCTCTCTTGCTGTCTGTCTCTCAACTTGTCTTGTAGTGTGGTGTGCCAGGAGTGGGGGAAAAAAAATTATATATATAAATTATTTTTTTAATTCAAAAGCTTTGGGTCAATAATGCTATTTAAAATAATATATAAAGCTTAAACTAAATCAAATTATTAAATACTTTTTAATGTTATTTTATATAATAATAATAATAATAATAATAATAATACTAATAATAATACTACTACTACTACTACTACTACTAATAATAATAATAATAATAATAATAATAATAATAATAATAAGACTAATGGGAAAAAGCCCCATCCTAAAGATAAATATATATTTTAAATAAGAGAATATATAATAAAGCAAAGTATTTCAAATAATTATTATTAAAGTATTATTTTATTTATATTTTTATATATATATATATATATATATATATATATATATATATATATATATATATATATATATATATATATACACACATACACACACACACACACACACACAATGAAATATTAATATAATATAAACCGCTATAATATAACAAAACAAACATTTATGATTTAAAGCATACACATTTTAAGACTATGCTTAAGTGCTCTTAAGCATATTATTAAATAGCTGGAATGTGTGTGGTTAAAATGGCCATCACCTAACATGTGGCAGAAACAATAGTCAAAACATTGTTTATTGTCCATCCCTACAAATGTAGCAAATAAGCCAACTGAACAATTGAATATGAAAAATATGCGAGACAGAAAATGTGATTGAGTGTGTCTAGCAATCACTACATAAGCAGAAAGCCACTGACCAACCTCTGAGTGAGCAGCCTTGTTTCAAGGTCTTCATGCCAGTTCATGTAATGATAAAAAACACAATATTTGTGAAATAACTGGCCTTGTCTGCCCTGATCCAGAGAAATACAGTTTCTTTAATCTGACCTTGTACAAGAGGCCTTCAGCGATATTGAAGTGCACACAATACTAGAACCCTCAAACACAATTTTGCAGTTCAAATACTTTACATTAGCATGCTTGATCTGTTTTCTGTCCAATTCTCTATGGTGAAACCCTCTGATCTGCAAAAACAGATCTTCTTAATACCGTTTGAAAATGTAGCCATCTATCAGACATCTCAAAGTTCTACATTGATTTTACAAAGCATGAAACTTATTCTGATTCATAATCAGATCGCTTATTCTGATTTACACCAAGTATCTGCAAACCAGAACAATCCTTCAAACCAATAAAGTGTTCTCAGATTAGCACTAGAACAGCATGAAGAGAAAGGCATCAGTAAATATAGTAAAGACAAAAGAGACAACAGACTGAATGTATGATTAAAAGATGCGGCTTTAACTCCACTGCATTTTTAAACAGAAACAATTAACGTCGAATAACTTTACAACACATTTAAGCCTTTATAACTATTTCTCTTAATGACAGTTATTAATTCTGACTGGAGGGCAACACATTGCCAAGTGTCTTTTTTTCCCAAATGTCAATATCAAAGTCTTGTAATGCAAAAGCTTCAAAAACTGTAAAGATTTTAGTTTGTGGGTGGTTACCAGGTTAAATCTTGTCAGAATGATCATATTTACGAGATAAGCATAAATGAGTACTGACCTTCAAACTGGGGGCATGCCAATTACTCAATCATGGGGGAAATAAATTGGAATTGGTCATTATAATGTTTAAATTGTGGCTGATGACTGTATAATTTAGGATGTAAACATTCTGTAAAAAGTTGATAAGGAATAATCTAAACTGGCTATAAAGCTTGCCACAAAATACAATTAATTATTATTTTTTAAGACAACAGGCTAACGTGACAAAACTACAGCACATTACTTGTCAAAAGTTTGGAATAAGTAATTTCTTTTGTAAAATGAACACTTATTAAAGGTAGGGTAGGCCATTTCGGAATGGCTAGCAATAGCAAGCTAGATTTGAAAGCATAAGATCCCACCCTCCCTGCAAATCACTCTGCATAGCCACGCCTCCTCAAACACATGAATGCGCACAGGCAGACCAGAGGATAACCAGCAACACAATGAGAGATGGTGTTGGTGGAGAGTTAAATGCAATGCTCTCAGATTACCTCATGTCTCATATATTGCAGTACAAAGCACATAATATTACATTAATAATGCCTTCCATTCTCACTCGGCAAGCCTCTACACTGCGAGTAAATCACTCACCTTTGCGACTAAATCTTCACTCTGGGCGACTAAATGATGTCTAATATTTGCCATTGGCTAATATATTCTCAAACTTTACTCACCAGTGTGTGAGCTGGATGCTAAGTATAAGTTAAGCAAGGATATATTTCTACTCGCCGAACACAGTGACTGAGTGCTTCAGAGTCTCACTCTCCGTCAAGCGATCTGTGATATTTCTCAGTTCATCTGAATGGATGTGCAGCCCACCTGGATTTGATGTACTGTAAACTCTAGGGTGAAGGTGCACGATTTGACATCACTTTGTCTCACACAAAGGAATCCTTCAGCTTTCAAGAACTGCTGGGTGCAGAAGGTTCAATGATATTAGGCAATGCCTAAAAATAGGCTAGCTGGGGCCACCAAACTTTTGAACGGTATTGAACATATCCCATTATTCAATGTGGTAGCATGATGATATGATACAAATATAAAGTAGCAAAAGCACACTTATTGCACAAACCTGCCCTACATTGTGTCCAACTAACAAAAATTGTATTGTACAAATTCCAATTTAAGAAAATCATAAACAGGAACTGAGCAGGAAGAGTGGATGGTGCCATACACACACACAGCCCCTTGTAAACCCAGTGCTGACAGAAAGGACATGGTGGTTGTGCCACGATGGGGCCAGTCTGACATTTAAATGACTTGTGTGCCTACAGCTGGAGAGAGCTGGCACAACACCAGAGCGGCTGCCGATTCGCTCTGGTCATAAACACTCATCACAGACCTGACAGGAAATGAGGGAGAAAACAGGCACCTGCAGGTACGAGGAGAAGACAAGGAAAGATGCAGCTGTGTTCGGTCTGTGGAAACCATCTGCCATGAAAGCCGAGCTGGATCTATCGTTAAATTGAACTATGACTCTGAATGTGTGAAATATCTGTCCGCTCTAATCTCTCTCATGCTCACACAAATAAGCATGGACACGAGTGCGCATGCGCATTTATCAAAACCCCTGCTGACCTTGGAAAAAGGTTGTGAGTGTAAACATAATGACAATGATGTGAGCTCTTAAACTAATGTGCTAGAGAAGGGAGAGGGAAAGAAAAAAGAGCCTTTTGACATTTAAACACAAGCTAATAAAATTAGTCAGAGGCCCCTCCATAATGGCTGGTACACGGCTGGCCTGTGGGAAAGATGTGAGAATTGAGTGCACTTCAAATGGCAAATGAGGAAACGTCAATGAATGACTCAATGGACCGGTGTCGTGTGTTAAAAGACAGAGCAAAAAAACCAAATGAAAAGAGAGAGAAATGGAAAGAGCAAGCAAAAAGCAAACTGACCTTTGGCTTCTTTTCCAGCAAGCAGACAGCAGGGCATGCAATAAAAGAGAGAGAGAAAGAGAGAGGGATTGTTGGTTAGAAGCAGGTAGCCATATGGACTGTCATGCTTTATACTAAAATAAAAACTCTCAGCTGGGAGCTAAGTGAGTTAGCCGGTTGTCTGTCTGCAGTGTGTAATTCAGTTAAAAGGCTATTAAAAAGCTCTAATTTACCCTCATAGACAGTGCAGGGTGGATATATATAATATCTGGGACTAGACAAGCCACCCTGGTCCCATGTTTCAAACTAAGGTTACTGAACAGCACAAAAGACGTGGCTTATATATAGTGTCACAGAATTTCTAAGTCAAAATGTTGCAAGAGCTCTCAGAAACAACTTGACCTAGGTGATAAGGCAATATTCTTCTGGTATCTTCAGTGTGGCCTCTTGAACAAACACAATCCTTCACCTCTGTACCTGTGCTAAAACAAATGCTCAGAAAACTGTGCTGAGAAAATTACAATTAGTCTTTAGCATCTCTGGGGATGGTATTAGAAAAAGCAGGGATCAGGAACCAGCCAGTACTGCATCATTAGCCTCTCTTTAATTCACGATTAGTGAGATAACCTGCAGGCCAAGCCAGACTGATTAACTTGTGCCAACCTGCACTTACTCTTAAAATGCTATCTGGGAGCCCAAGCAATCAGAAGAAAGGGAGTCAGTGTAACAAAAAAAAAAAAAAAAATGAATGAAAACGCAAAAGCACAAAAAAATGAGATAAAAACAAACAAACAAATGATAATTCAAAATATTAACAAACACTAAAAAGGGGTTATAGCAAAAAAAAAAAAAGAGAGAGAGAAACTGCTTGAGTACCTGCTGAAAAACAAAACTACATGATTTTATTTATTTGTTGCCAGTAATATAATTTACCAAAACTTAGTAACTGTATACTTCTGCATAACACAAGATATTTCATTTTCATTCATTTCTGTACAGGGGCTTGTACAAATCCACCTGAAGTATGAGTAATGGTAACATTGATGCTACACCTGGAATACACGCTAACAACACTTACAGCCTTTTGTTACCTTTAAAGGGGCTGAAGGTGGCTTCAAGCCTAAAAAATGAGCATGGCAGGTATACAAATAATGATGAACATTTCACATACTGAATTCTTTGTTCAGCGTCTACATGATGAATGGCCTCCTCAGCACCCCTGAGGTGTGCTTT
Source organism: Carassius auratus (assembly GCF_003368295.1). Lineage (NCBI taxonomy): Eukaryota > Metazoa > Chordata > Actinopteri > Cypriniformes > Cyprinidae > Carassius > Carassius auratus. Next base: position 14,855,976 of record NC_039278.1, on the reverse strand, counting down.
ACATTTTTGGAGGGTGGAAGAGTCTCCATCTCTGCCTGTGTATCTCTCCTTGGTGAGATTAACAGTGTTGCACAGAAGGCCGCCTCTCCCACATATCAGCCTTCTATGAAGGCAAAACTTCCCATGCAACTAAAATAAACCCCTATTTTCCAACCCAAATGATTGCGATAAAATAGCCATATGAAGAGAAGCAGCGAGCCAAAAATACAGGGAAAACACGAGAAAAAACAAATGTTTTTATCTGATCAAAGGCGTTTGAAATGGCGGTCTCATTGTCCCACGCTGAGTATATCATAGCAGACAGCATTGAAGATCTCTATCAGCAAAAGACACCTCAGGGAGCAGAAAATGAGACCGGTGCTTTGGAGGAACGAGCCACAATGAGCATTATCTCAGACCTGTCGTTTCCCTGAAGAGAATGTTAAAAAGTTCTACCTCTCAGAAGAGGGACGCTTTTCCTCTTCTGTTTAGAATTGATTGTTAACAACTCTCAATTCACAGAAACACAACTGCCTTCATCAGTTACTGAGTTCACAGGAAATAGTCCTCATTTACGCCAGGTCAAGGTCTATCGGCTGAATAAATGTACAGTAATACTACAAAGAAAAACCTCCCAAATGAGCATTAAGAGAGATTGAAATGCTTTTCGGGAACATGAATGGCTGTATTCCAAATCCAAACCTACAACCTTGAAGGTGGGAAACATTTATAATGTAGATCACTTTCAGATAGGCTTCACGTTTGGTTCCCAAGTCAACGGCGCTGTGTTCATAATATCAGTGGTTTCATTTTATTCCGTTTTTATCAGATATTCGGGGTGGATATGAGTGTGCGTCATTGTCTTTGTGCATGTGGGTATAGGGACCCGACTAGTGCCCTTGTCAAGGTGATGTACTGCTTTGATTGGATCACAAACACCCTCTCTATTCATACCAATGTGTTTTTCAGCCTTTGAACTGCTATGAGCTATGGGACACGAGTTTAATTCTATTCCTCCGAGAGAGAAGGCCAAGCGGAGTCAATGCATCCATAATGCACAGACCATTCTCTCTGCTGGAGACTTTCCCGGTCATGTATTATCTGTGTTTTATGAGAAAATTGCTTTATGAGAGATATGAGATTTAATCGAAGGCAAAAAAAAAATAAGCTAATGTAGCTTTTCTGTTATATGTTGCAGCCACCGATATTGTCACAGGACTGCAGTATAGAGAAACAGAAAGCGTGTGTGGAGTTTCAATAAGAAATCTTCTAAGACGAGAACAACACCCACCTCCTTTATCTCCCGTTCTTGTTCCCATCCTCACGTGCTCTGATAGTTATGTTTCTGATAATTAGGTGGATGACGGGATAAAGCAGGCTGGAGACTACAAGTATTTAAAATCAACATTAAATTACACTTGCAAGCCATTTTAGATCACATATTTTAATTACACATATTTTTGCAGGAAATGGAATATATTAATAAATGGGGGGAAATGTATGTCGAACTGGATTTATCTATTGGGAACTGATCAGGAAAGTGCTAAATAGGTAATGTGGAGATTATGACCATCTTTATCCCAGAAACAATCAAGACTGAAAGTCAAGTTCGAGGATAGTTAAATGCATCTTGATGAATCTCAATGGCAATGCTTCATTAAACAGTATTTATTGTTACCATAAGCTGCACTATTTAACATTATGATTTTTTATGTTTTTGAAAGAAGTCTCTTATACTCACTGAGGCTGCATTTATTTGCTCAAAAAGTGCAGTGAAACAATAATATTGCAAAATATTATAATTAAAAATAAGTGTTTTCTATTTTAAAATATTCTGTAATTTATTCCTGTTATTGTAAAGCTGAATTTTCAGCAGCAATCCTTCAGAAAACATTTAAATATGCTGATTTGGGTCTCAAGAAAGATTTCTCATTATCAATGTTGAAAACAGTTCTTAAATAGGTTTTAAGATTTTAAGTTGACCACGATAAACCACACTTAAACACGCCCCAAAAAAAGAAAATGAATGGCAGGCCGAAAGAAAATCAAATCCCAAGATGCATTTCTGAGAGCCACTCGAAAAGATCAATAAGATTCTGTAAGTGATAGAAGTACTTCTGTTTTGGTTTTTGGTAGAGTTGGGAGAGACAAGTCACCACAAATCATCCCTTCATTCACTCCCAGGCACCAGAGCTGAGTCTCCAACTAGGAACGACTGACAGCACACATTTTTCTAGTCCAGAATGGACACAGAGAAAGACAGAAGTATGGTTAGGGAGCTTTTGGAGCTCAGACTGTATTCTCTAAACTGCAGTGGGCATCATAACATGCACCAAAAGACTTTAAGACAGAGAGATTACAGGCAGATGTTAAAAAGGTTTAAAATGAGTTTTAATCCAGATATATATATATATATATATATATATATATATATATATATATATAAGCAATTGACACTTGAATAAAGAGTAAGTGCCTCTTACTCCCTTAGAATATACAGCTTCCATGTCTATCAGAAGAGACGAGCATGAAATTACAGCAAATGAAAGACTGAAAAATTACCTAAAAAGAGAAAAGACAAGAAAAGCAGAAAATTACACATTCATATTTTTCCATTTATACACAAGATGACACATGCTGAGGCGAATTCTAATAATTATCTGAGGTCGAGATGAGTGTGTGCAAGTGTGCGTACGCTTTCGCAACAGTAACTTGGCAGAGCGTCATAATTTACAGAGTGGAAAGGGCCCATTTCATTTTAATGAGCATGGAAAATGGAAATCAACAGCCTTTCCTGTTAAACATAAAATATCTACTATACATTTTTATACATATGCATCCTCTTTGCGAAGTTGTATCTTTGCGTGCATTCTCATTGAAGCGCCACAACTGCCCTGCACGCATACACACTAAGACAACTTTGGCAGTTATCCAGGCGTCCCACCATGAGCGCTCTGTTTTTATGCAAGCCATGTCACATTAACTGTTGTCCAAATTGGAAAAAAAGTCTTTCAAGACCCCTGCATGCTGTTCCAATCCAATTGTGCTTCTTCGAGTTCTTTCTGAACGCTAGAAAACATTGTCTGCCACCACCCACAACACACATGACAGTTTTGCACGTGTAAAAAACACTCACATTTTCTTCAGATAATGTACAAATCCAGCTCACCAGAATAACTTTATGACTACTGTCTCATCAGTTTTTGTTTTGGCAGTAGAAATGTACATTTCGCATTCCAAATAATACGTTAATTAAATCACTAAGAGAAAGAGCATCAGAAACTAAGACAAAAGCATGTTGCATGATCAAAATTGTTCCATGGTTGTAATTTTTTTTTATTTTTATAAAAGATAGATAGAAGTAACAACACTCTTAAATAACCTGCTAGACTAAAGTGACAAATGACGGATAAAGTCTATTGTTTGCTTATTACAATACATGTTTGAAACATAGGCCTACATGTTATGTATACAGCCTTGTTTTTGGATAGCTTAATGACTATTGAGAAGGGGAAAAAAACGACAAATAAAGTGAGGTGAAAGATTTGGTAAGCTCTCTCATATTCCTCCTCCGCAGGGAATGATGAAATATTAAAGCTGCAGCATTTGGACAGCAGCAGCGTCATGACCCAAGATTAACTTTTAAATAATGTTTTAACATGCTTAATATTTTATCATCTCAGCTATTAAGAGAGCAGTTCTATCAAAGCACCCAAAAATAAAATTATGAATCGATTTTCCTTTTTTATCATTAACTACAATCTCTAGAGAAGAAGAAAGTACACACGCTATTAAGTATTAACATTTAATGGGTTATACCAGTTGTATTTTTCAAATACTTTGTATTTTTAATTCACTTTTAGTTTAAGTTAAAGTTTAAGCAAAGAAAAAATAATAATTAAGTTTACAACTTAGTTTCAGACACTTTGCACCCCCCTTAGAATTACACTGGCTGTTGGTTGATTTTTGCTGCTGCTATCTTCTGTGTAAAGTTTCTAATTTTTCACTCTCATTATTCATCATTTTGTTGTTTCATTCTGGTTCAAAGTAAATATGGTACCTCATATTCAAATCATCTGTCTTACAAAAAATAAAGTTATACATCTTATTTTCAACAAATAATCTTCGACTGAGGAAGAAATTTTGACTTCTAAAAGTCACAATTTGACTCCACAGAATATCACAATATCTTATTCCATGACAAGAACCACAAAGCAGTTTTCATATCAATAAACACAGACACAAAAACACAAACAAACACACAAGTCTTGTAAAAACTATACAGCTGCATTGCTTAAGCATTATCAAAACATGATACACATAAAAAGAACTGTATAATGGAAGAATAAGGGTTAAACAAAATTTAGAAGTAGAAACGCATGTGCACACTTTTATTCCTCAAGCACACAGCTAACAGTGCTATGTGAGCAGTAAGGGTCAAATCTTGTATAGGCTGAGGGCAGTCAGCCGTATCAGTGGGTAAAACCTCATTCCTCTTTTTTTTTTCACCGTCTCTCTAATAGAACAAAAACTACTCAGTGAGAACTAATACCCTCCTTTATCCATCCATACTCGCCTGCCCACACTCTGCACTTATGTCCATCATTACAGACCCTCATCACATGCTCCTCTCTCAAATAAACAGTACTAGTCATGGACACGCAAGCAGCCTCCATATGAAACAAAAGCTGGCACCTCACTAAATCCGATAATGCTGTATGAGAAGACCATGCAAGTGAACACCGTGATAGGAGCTTCTAGAAACTATTAGAGTTTATATGGCAAAAGCAGAGGTGCTGCGTTGGGAGACTACATCAATAAACAAACATAAGACAAACAGAAAGATAGATTTATATAGATACATTTATATTGTTCATAAACATAATGAAAAACAATACCTAAACATAAAAAGTCCATGTACTCTACAGTCACTCAAAGGCCCAAATAGGACCAACAGAGGATACATTACCTTTAACCAGAAACTCAACCTGCCATAAGAGCTGCAGATTCAGTACTACTTACAGACCATCATAGTGAACATAGTCAAAAAAATAAATAAATAAAGGCTACAAAAAACAAAAAAAACAAAAAACTACGGATTACAAAAAGACCTTAACAAAATATTTAAAATGAATACATAGCATTCACACGCTCCTTGGATGCTATACATTTTCCAAGCTTCCCTTGCTCTAAGACTAATAAATGTATTTCATGATCTGGGTCATTGTTTTAATACAAAACCACACAACAGCCGGTGCTCCACATGGAGATCTGATCTCACCATCATCAAATCTGTCAGATATTAAATGAAGAAACAGATGAAACTGAGACCAACTAAATCCAGAAGAACTGTAGCAACGCCTTCAAGACATTTTGAGAAACCTTCCTCCAAAGCTACAGTACTCTGAGAAGCTTTAGACACTTGTGTAAATATGCTGTTAAGGATGCTTAAAAAAACATTGTCATAAATGGATTTTATTTATCAATTAACTTCTTTTAACTAAATCAAAATCAATATTTGGTGTGACCAGCCTTTGCATTTAAAACCGATTTTGTCCAGGTTCACTTGCACATTGTTTTGTCAGGTAGATTTGCAGGATGGTTTCTTCAAGTGTCTTGGAGATGGGACCACAGTTCTTCTGGATTTAGTTTGTCTCAGTTTCATCTGTTTCTTCATGTAATCACAGACAGATTCGATGATGGTGAGATCAGATCTCCATGTGGAGCACCTGCTGTTTTCAGACTGCTTGTGCATTCAAAAATAATTCAAAAATTAATGGCAAAATGAATGTTTGGAAATGTAAACTGATATTTTTTACTGACACTACAGCAAAATATGTAAATTTTTGCACAGTTGTGCATGTATAAAGTATTTATAATTAAATTAAATATATTTAAATAATTATAAAGTATGCATTCATGTGTGTTAAGGGCTAGATTTTGGCTGGAGGAAACAGCTATAGTGTGATGAGCGGTGAACAGAGTGAAAACTTTACAGTAGATGGGTAACCGATTTCTTCCTCGTGACCTTTTGTAAATTGTATTTATGACAAAGTCTTGTTTGAACATTGCCTGTTTCTGTCTGAGTCCGCTAGCACTGCTCCTGCGGATGGAAGAATGCTAAATGGAGCTAAATGCTATAGCCCTGCTAAAAAAGCCTAGCGACGCCCATGCTTCTTGCATACATTTCGGAATACCAGGAAAAAATTTTCAATCGATAGCTCAGACATTTAAGAGGCACCGAAATGATGCACCAAAATCTGTGTTCTGATTTGGTTCGGTTCATACCGGTTACGTAGGTAACCAGGTTTCAGTACCCAACCCTATCAATGACCGCTACCAAACTGGACAAAAGAGGGCTACATGGACAGCCAGGACTGCTAAGAGGATAACTGGTGCACTCTTGCCCGCCTATCCAGGATTTATGCCCCTCTAGAATGAGAAAATGGGCAAGAAAAATCATCTGGGACACCACACACATTGGCCACAACCTCTTTGACCTTCTTCCCTGTGGCAGAGGCCACAGATCAGTCCACTGGAAAACCAGACATAAGAGCAGCTGTTTCCACAGGTCATGTACTGTATCTCATGAACAGTTAAGACTAGCCAATGTCTTTGTGCATATACAACAATATGTAAATTCACATTTAATTATACCAACTGCATTCCCTCACCACAATCAGAGTTTCCAATATTCAATGTTAAACTGCAGTTTTTCTATAAGTAATGCAAATTTCTGTTACTTAAAGGGGGGGTGAAATGCTCGTTTTCACTCAATATCCTTGAGTACCTATAGAGTAGTACTGCATCCTTCATAACTCCAAAAAGTCTTTAGTTTTATTATATTCATAAGAGAAAGATAGTCTGTACCGATTTTTCCCGGAAAAACACGACCGACTGGAGGCGTGACGTGTGGGCGGAGCTAAAGAATCACGAGCGCCAGTAGGCTTTTGCATTGAAAGCTTTGGAAACTGTGACATTACCGTGAGGAAAAAAACACCCAAAACAAACCATGGCTAACAGTCAGATTCAGCCGTTTATTTATGATCCAGAATCAGATCCCGAGGCTGAAACTGAATGAGAGCAGCAGCAGCAACAACTCGCTCTGAGCGGGGCTCGAACCGGGTCTCATGTATGGGAGGCGGACGCACTAACAAGGAGGCAGAGATATTTTAAGCAGTTTTACTCACCGCCTGCGGTTCCAACACACGATCGTGACCCTTTTTCGTTGGGATTGCATCATTCTTAAGAAATAAACGATGTGCAAATCCGTCGTCAAACTGGGCCTTGTTTGTAAAACAAGCATCTTCGAAATGCAGGGAACAAACACTTGCACAACTCCGTTGATGCTCTGTAAAAATAAACTCCATCCACTGGTCCCTTAATGCTGTTTCTCTTTTGGTAATCTGTGCAGGGTTGTCTTGCCCTGGCAACCAAAAACACACTCCTTTTGTGACATTTCGCGACGCTCTCGCTCTGATCAGTGAATGTCTTTTGTGCTCTCAGTGCTCTGCTATACGGGAGCGCGTGCTCTGCTATACGGGAGCGCGCGCTCTTCCGGCAGACGTGCCCTCAGGACCCATATAAGGAAATTCCGCTCCATCTAACGTCACACAGAGCCATACTCGAAAAAAACTTTCCGAAACTTGTGACAAACCGGAAGGAGTATTTTTGGAACAGAAATACTCCTTCAAACGTACAACTTAATTTTTGAAACTTTGTCCATGTTTAGCATGGGAATCCAACTCTTTAACAGTGTAAAAAACTCAGTATGCATGAAATAGCATTCCACCCCTACCCCCCACCCCCCTTTAAAGAGAAATAACAACAATAATGCATTTTCTGCATCTGGTTTTGAGACCATGAGTGCATGATGAGTTTGTCAACTGGTAAATGACATTTCTTAATCAAACACTTTAATTGTGCTATTTTACCCTCTCTGTCACTGCATGCACTATAGTCATGATTCTCCCTCATGGGTTTTAGATGGTGCTGGTTAATCTGAGGTGAAGGGGTTCTGGGGCAGGTGTTTGATGGTCTGGAAGGTTGGAGCAGGTGTATGAGTGATTTGTGATCTGTAATTGACTCTTTAAATACAGTCATCATTTACAATTAAATGGTGGGACAGCTCACACAAAGAGCCAAAGCAATTATGTTGTATTTTATAACACACACACACAGTGTAATTTAATGGCACTCAGTAGTGTCAGATCTATGCAATTATCACTACATATTCTGTAAAACACAAGAGTATATGTAAGAAACTAAATGAACACTACATTACAGGACTAATGACAGGTGCCCTTGTGCATGTTAACAAGGTGTTTTCACATATGTAGGCAGCATGCATCAACAATTCAATTAATATAAATTGAAAGTGTGACATTCAGCTTTCTTTCGCCTTAAAAATGCATATAAACCGAGTCTGTAAGTGTCTTCTACCAGTTTTGTGGGCCAAATGCCTGTAATTACAAGCTTACAGAAACGCAGGTGTGTGAGTGTCCATATAAAGAAAATGTTCAATCATATGTCTCTTCAGACTGCATTAAAACTGAACTCTTAGGCAGCAAGTCTCAAAAAGAAAGGAGGAAGGAAGAAGAGAGGGAGAGAGAGATGTGGAGATTAATGCAAATTAACAACAACATGAGTGTAAAGGTGTGCAAAGAGAGACTTAAGGAGCAAGACAAGGAAGAAGTGCAAGCTATGCTTTCATGTTTTAACTAGTATACACGTGAATGCAATAGCAAATATGCAAAACCAATAACAAGTAATGTTTTGCAAAGAAATCAAGGAACAGAGGGAAAACTTAGTACTAGCAAAACAATGATAGCCAGTAAGCTTTTCCAGCATGTTGAGCTTATATATTACTATTCAAAAGTTTGAGGTTGATAAGAGGAGTTTATAATGGTTGACATAAGATATCTTATGCTCACCATTTGATCAAAAATACAGAAAAAGCAGTAATGTTGTAAAGTATCATTACAATTTAAAATAACTTCTATTTAATTTTTTTTTTTTAAATCAGTAATTGATTCCTGTGATGGCAAAAAATGAATTTCCAGCAATCATTACTCCAATTTGTAGTGTCACATGATCCTTCAGAAATCATTCTTATATGCTGATTTGTTGCTCAAGAAGATTTTCATATCATCAATGTTGAAAACTGCTGTGCTGCTTAATATATTAAACTGATACTTTTTTTTCAAAATACTGTTCAAACAACAGAATTCATTTGCAATATTTTAAATGTCTTTATCAAACATCTTACTGACCTCAATCTTTTGAACGTAACACTGAAATAAACAAACGGCGTAGAAACAATTTTCACAAAGAAATAGTATTAAATTTCAGTTTTAATTACACTGAGATTGTGTTACGACTAATCTGAATTTAAAGAAAGAAAAAAAGAACCCAGAATCACTCAAACATTGAAAGGTTTCATGGAAAAGAACAGTAAAATAGCTCAATACGGATGAAAAAAAGATGCTGAAATAGGCTAAGAATAAAGGGATGATGAAAGAGACAGACATGCGTCATCTCTCTGATCTTGGGAAGCAAGCTCTGTGCCTAACAACATTAACTACACACATACACACATTAGGAAGCAAATATGCCTATACTGTCATTCTGGAATCATTCTGGAGTGTTAAATGAGCACTATATGAGGTGTATTCCTGATCCTGAATGATCTTGAACGGCTCTTTTCTCTTTTCTTTTCATGCAAACCTGCAATTCGCACATAAATTCTCATGTAATGTCTCAGTGGTTTTTGACCGTGTGTGCTTTTCCATGTGAAATTTGGCAGATTTCCTGACGTCATAAAACCAAACAGGAAATATTCCTTTTCTATGAACATATGGCTACAAAAATCCATTCAGTGTAGATTTGTGTGTAGACCTGCAGGTTCTCTCCTCCTCATCCCAGCCTTTTTCAGGATGGTTGTGAGAGGGCCATCTCTGGGGGAACCTGAGCTCAGTAAAAGCCATGCAAACTCTGCACAATCTTTGAGCTCTTGTTTACCCTAGCCGCCCCGTTACAATCATTCATTTCGGTCTGGGTTTAGTGATCACTGAGAATCCAGAGTGGGAGCAGTGTAAGCGAAGGTGTGTTTTTCTGTGCTAACTCCATGTTTATCTCATCCTCACACGGTAACACATTCTGCACACAGCGGAAGAATGCAAAAGTGTGAAGTATGCCGTGAATGCCAGCTTAGCCATGCCAAGCTTTATATCTGAACAGAAAATTACTTTGTGGGCAGATTCTAAGACACATCAGGGAGATGAGCATAACCCTTTAGCACGTTTATGTAAAATGAAGGGATAAGTACAGTATGTGGTTGAAGAAATGGAGGACTGCAGGCTTAATCTGTATCGGGACCAGGGTGATAAAATCAAGGCTTTTATCCATTACTGTTATATTTGCAGTGTGTATCTATCTACTTCCATTACCTCTGTCCACATAAACACTGCAGCTAAATACAGCTGTGGCTTCTCTTCTGATTGCTTAATCCTATTCTGTAAACACAGACTTAGATATTCTAGCAGTGACAATGGCATTTAATCAGAGTAATCAGGGACACCAATATCAAACTGCTGATAAATAGTAAGAATACTAAAACAAAACATTAATTGAAGACTTTTAACACAAACTCCTAAAACATTTTAATATTACATTGGTTAAACTGCTGTCTTTCATGCATAATTTTTTTCAGCTACACCAAAACGTTGCCAAGTATATCTATTCTACATTATTCTGTACAGTCTGAACAATAACTTAAGGGATTCACAACATTTAAATGTGGATCTCACTCCCAAGACACATCTCTGGGTATGGCAACTAAAGCTTTAATTCCTTTTAAAGGAAATTCTGTGGAATTTATTTAAATATGGCAAACATTGAGCACTGAACTGTTATTGGTATCTGTAAGCATAACAAAATTAGCCGAAATATGTTTTAAACAAAAATGCAAGGACAAGGAATGGGAAGAGTTTTAAGAACGAGGAGTTCCAACTCTATGAACCTTTTATATGGGTGCAAATTCTGTGTGGACCAACTATAAGTCATCTTTAAACAGTCTGTCTTACAGAACAACTACAGCAAAGTTACAACCTACAGTATATAGGCAACTAAATAAGGTTTATACATTTCCAGTTAATATGTGACAACCTATATAACCAACAAAACAAGGCCTTGATAACACAGACACACATACCTTCACAACTCCTCCCAGAAGAAAAACAAAATATGTGCTGAATAAAATGCATCCATCCTACAAGAAATCACCTTTAAGAACATGACAAAGGACTGGGGATTAGATTACAGTCTCAACAAACTCAATTATGTTTATGCCATACGACCTGGAGAAGTTATTGGACCAATAATACTAACTCACAAGCTGGATCTATTTCACACCATTTCATCCACCAGTAATTTGGCAACTTGTGAACCAAGGGTCATATTACACAACACTGAATGTTATTCTCCACCTTCTGGTGAGGTTTTGTTTCAGGTTACAATCTGACAGTTTTTGTAGGTTGTTATGAGGACAATAGCACCACCAGAGTAGCACTCCCTTGGGATGTCCCACCAGCCGCTCAGCTCAGCAACACCGCCTGGGCACCTGCTCCCACAGGACGAGCCACATCTGGAGGGGTAGGCGGAGGAGAGATTTGGCTCCTGCAGATGTTACCTTCTCATAGAGGCTATAACACCTGCACTCACACTCTCCCTCACACACAAAGCAAGCATGACAGATGACATACATAAAAAGTCACACATAGCTCACACACTCACACCTGCTCCCTCACTCATTCAAGTCGATGGGGAGGCAGCAGAGTCATCTGACAAGAGGGACACGCTCGCCTCAGAACTCGCAATATTCCAAGAAAATAACCAGTCATTAAAAGCAGCAAAAATCATATTGTTAAAAACACTTGCACTCTCTTCTTTCTATTATTTCGGGGGGAAAAAAACTGAAACTTCAGATAAACAAAGAATAAAGAATAAATAAATCGAGAAGTGTCAGATTTATAATGAAAAAGTTCACCAAAATGCTTGTTTGTCTGCTTTAATAACAGCATTTTCAGCATCCTAAATAATAGCGCTGGATCTTGCATTTATTTATTTTCACGTCAAATGGTTTGTTTCCTTTTTGTGTGCAGGATCAATGTTTTACTTTTCTATTGTATGACACATCAGTATGGTACAATACAATACTAAAATATAATACTTTACAATCCTGCAAAGCGGTGATAGCATGGTGTCCATTTAATACAAATGAAGCAATAGGAGGTTCAGCCAATAAGAGCCCTATAAGAGGACCATATAATACATTTCTTTAGCTTTTTTAATGACTTGGTCTGACAAACTTTCTTACATTTTATTATAGTTATTCTGGTGTTTGGGAATAATTGTATCTACCCAACTTGTTAACTGACTGTGACTGAGAAATCTTTGAACTCTGAACAGTTGAATTGACACTGTTATTGTATAGATTTTGGCAGTAGTATATACCAATAAGGATTCAAATGAGAAATTTTTTTCAAAAGAAGCCATTTGTCCTCATTGCCTTTTTAACTGTACTGAAGCTTAAAACGCATTCATAATCAATTCTTATAGTTCAAAAGACAACATTTTCTAAAAATTACTAGTATCATGAACAATTCAGTTTGCCTGTCGAGTTGAGTCAACCACATGTGGTTTATAATGCCTGGTCAAAAAAACTGCCCAATCAGTAAGAAAACATTATTAAACATAGGCTAAGAAATAATAATTTATTTTTCAATATATTTTTAAATGCCACATGATCCAAACAGAAACCATTTTCCTACGCTGATTTGCTGCTCAGGAAACATTTCTTTTTTTTATTTGCAGTGTTCTGAAAGACTTTTAAGAGTTTTTAAAATAGTTTTTTTGCTGTATAAATGTAGACGTCTTTATTGTAATTTTCAATTAATTTAATACATCCTAGCTAAATTAAAGTATTCATTCATTTTTAGGGGGAATAAATTGAAAGAAAAGCATTGTTTTTTTTTTTTTACATTTGTTACAGGTATCTATTTGTTACATTTATATTATTTACATCAAGCTTTTGAATGGTATAGTAAAGTATATTGTTATTGAAAATGTTTCACTTGATTATACATTTAGTCAGGAATTTTAGTTTGGATAAAGTATTTGGAAAAAGTCTAACTAGTAAAATGTTTACACGTTATGTGAAAACTAGTACAAGTATATAAATATATAAAAAGAGACTTAGTCATGTTTTTGATCGCTGCTGAATAAAGTGCTTCAAAACTGAACTACATTTTGAACAATAGTGTAAACTATTCCAAAAAATCTTTTAGAAAGTGGAATTGTGTTCAGATTCTAGCTGAACTCAATGAAAGTATGGATCAAAATATCAATATCAAAGAACAAACTCTATGTTCCTTTTAAGGAGAAAAAAGTTGTCCAAAAAAAAAAAAAAACTTGTATAACATTATATAAAACTATTAAAACATGGAGTTGGTCAAGTGATTGACCAAATATAATAACTTCCACAATATTTCTTCTCATACAGATTCTTCCTGCACTCTTCTACTATGGTTCCTTGGACACCCTGTACTCAAACTGCCAAAGGCAATGAGAAAGACAAAGAGCTTTCTGACTGATGGATCATTTTAGCAAGTTGTGAAAACTGCATATGGTAGTATCAGGCCAGCAGATTGCAGGGCATGTTTTTGTGTGTTGGCTCTATTCCAGCAATCACTCAGTGGTCCAACAAAGGCCTGGATCATTGTGATAGAGGGCTGATGAAAGTCAGAGGCAGGGCAAGCTTGCTCTATTAAGTCGCTGCTGGTGATTGTTTCCTGCATGTGCCGCTTTGACGGGAAGAGTATGAGGCAAAATACAGGACTTTATCAGATTTCACACTGTAAAATAACAATGGCCAGCACAGCAACAGCAGAGAACAGCGAACAGCAGTGATGAAAATAAATATTTTATATTAAGTAGAAGTCTTGTTTCTTCTGGTTAATGTTTAATTTGGCTCCAGATGTCGGTGCACTTAAGGGAAATTAAGAACTTGAGAAACGGGATGAAGAGCAGTGAGTAGTACACCGTCCTTTCGGATGCTATCCTGACGTGAGGATTGAAGACGTTAGCTTCTGCTCCTTAAAGATAAGCAATGAATAAATAAAACTGAAACAAAAGCACTCGCTGCAGCTCCCAAAGACACTGGATGAGGAGTGAAAGGAGACAGAGGAGAGGAGTCCATCTGCGAGTGAGATGTGAAAGAACTCTGATGGGCCCCTGGGTGACCAGAGATGCTGTGCGATTGGTTTGTTCAGAGGAAATCTGGATTCCGGCTGTCATGAGTTCTGTAACCACATGAGGGAACACGCCGTTCTCTGGCCTTAAGTAAAGTGAAGTGGAATCTGACAGGTTGTCTTCATTTCTCAAGGACTGGAGAGCATATGACTGACAGGATCAAATCCTGCTTCGGGTTGAGAGGCAAAGCCAGTCTATAACACCCATCTATGAACTCTAACCTAGACGGAGCTGTTAGTAAAAGCAAAGCAGGTCAATCTTGTGCAAAGCAGACACTGGACATACGTATTGCAATTAACACATAGCTAATAACCACTTGGCATATCTCTTAATAACACTTATTATAATCAATGCCTTCAAAAGCTGATTTTTTTTTTCAAGCATTCTGAAACCAAAGACTAAAACATAATGATATGCCAATAAGGGTCCACCTTCCAAATATAAAAGTATTATTATTATTATGTTGATGTAAAAATATTAAACTAATAAAAATTTGTTCTTATCCATACAGTTTTCTGGCTGGCACTGGTTAGCTGTTTTCTTAACAACCAGTTGTCGTACTGTAAAGTCACACTGGATTTATCATATTTACTATCTGTGTGTACTGTAGAGTCTCTCTGGCACATTGTTCTGCTTTGGTCATCTCAGTTAAAGTGATCTAGAATGACATTACACAGAATAAAAAGAAACATGCTTAGTTCAAAGCCTTCTCTTATAACAAAAACCCTCCAAAGCATCCGGTTGAGAGTTCGAGGGAAACTCATTAAAAAGTTTTTCATTTAAGTTCAAAAGAAAGAAAAGAAAATGGACGGATAAAAGAGCTTAGAAGAAAGTGTGGAGGTGGAAAGTCACAATGAGGAAGAGGAACTTTGTTTACCTGATGGAGTTGAGGATGATGCTTGTTCGCATAATTAAAGTATGATTTGCCAGCATGTAAAATATCTGCCTCACGCACATAATTTAAATAATCTGACAACCTTGTAAAACACTTTCACCATTTGCCCTGTTGAAGCTAGACGTCTTGAACTGTGTGCATAATTCAAGGTTCGGTCGCATAACATCGTCCCTGTGGGTTCTGAGACAGGCGGAAGACAGAATGAGATATCTGCATACAGAGCTAGGTAGTGACAGGTAGACAATGCTGATATGAATAATTGAAAGAAAAGAAAAAACAAGCAAAGCAACATGCCGGAGCAGTTCACAACAAGCTAAATGTAAATAAATCATCAGTAGGGGAAGAGACTAGAGAGCGAGAGGGGGAGAGGGATCTTAATTATCTTGTGGCTGTTTTAATGTTCAAATGACTAAATCCAAAACCTTGTTATAGGTGCAAAACCAATTTCTGGTGTGCCTAACTCCTTTCCCTTTATTTAGTGTCTGTTTGCGAGTAGCGGTACAGAAACACAATAGTAACAGCAGCAGGCAACGGTCCTGTCGAAGTGTTAGAGGGAATATCAGAAATCAAATCGTTTCTGACATCAGTTTGTGAGTCAGTGTCTAAAGCTCACAGTCAAGTCAAGGACAGTTACAAGTCGGACTGATGAAGGTAGAATATTTTGAAAGCTGATTCTTGGGCAAAAAAAATATTTTTTTCAAATTGAATAGTGTTCATTATATGCTTGTACTTTCCACACAGCCTCAACAGCCCAAAAAAGGACAGAAAAGCGCATGATGGAGAGAAAAAATGCATATACAACACAATGACAGAAATTTCCTCAAATACATTTGAATGCCTCAAGAAAATGTAAATACCAACATAAAACATATAAAAACTTATGCTTAAAACTAAAAACATGATGAACTTAAAATTAAACAGGCCTTTATGATGATATCTATTGAGTTCTTTATTTGCAGTTAGGTTCTAATATAGTTTTGTGCTGTCCCATTCTTCAAAATCAGCCTGTTTGTAGAGCTGTTTGATATTATGAAACATTAACTAAACAATGAGAGCTAAAATGAGCCACAAAGTCTGAAGGTCAGACTGAAGCGAAAGCATCAGCAATCTGTTTCTAACAGAAAGATATGCAGAGCAACAGGTGCTACACAGAAAAAAAATCAAGGTTAGCTTCTCTTATGTTTTGAAGCAGTAGTATCTGTCCTTCTTATACTTCACAATGGCTAGAAAGGCCCAAGGTTCTAAAAAACAAAAGTGCTGACCATCTAAGAAATGTTGATTATGCTACTGCAGTACAGTATTTATGCAGTGACTACACAGAAGCGTTAACATTGACTTACCAGCTCTCTGTGTGCTGAAAGTGGTGGCGAGCCTGGACAGCAGATCCTCATTCTCGTAACGGTCCTCTTTGGCGATGACCCAAAAACAGTTCTCGGACATCTCCTGGGGTGAGATCTGCACAGAAACAGAAAACAAAGAAAAATATTATATATATAATCATGGCCTGACATCATCATGACACATCATGGGAGGTCAGGATGCTGGAGCTGCTAGGCAACGTGAGGCATCCAAACAGTGAGGTGGTTTATGAAAAAGTAAAGAGGAAACCTATTCAAATATTCATACTGTGTTCTATCGCTGCTCTTTATTTTGTTCTCCTACATGTCAGTGTATGTGACATCTGAATGCAGCCCTGGAGAGGCTCAATCTCCGTTATCTCAGTACATGAAAACACAGGGCCGAGATCTCCAGTCACACAGCACCACACACAGGCCACACACACGCACTCACACATGCATGCCTAAAACACCCATGAAGCACTGCACTGAGGGAGCACAAACTGGTGATCATCATTTAGGGGGAAAAAGCAATAAAATGAAATGACTAAATGAAATGAAAAGTAACCAAAGGAAAGAAGGAAGAAAGTAAAGAAACAAAAGTAGGACTATACTATGGAAGTCAATGGCTACAGTCAACTGTTTGGTTACCTAGATTGTTTCACAAATATATTCTTTTATGCCCAACAGAAGAAACTCATACAGGTCTATCTGTTTTATTTTTTGTTTCATTCATAAGAAAGTAAAGACTACAAACAGTGTTTTAGTGCTGTTCTAAGATTTAATCTGTCGCAGTTTATCATTTCATTCAGATATAGGCATAATATCCACACAAAATGTTTACAAACATTATTATAAACCACTTCGTGTTCCAATAATCCACATAAAAACAAAATGTTTTGCTTAACATCATGGCAGTATGGTGATAACAGAGCAGTGTGTTGTTGTTGTTTTTTTCATATGTTTTACTGACTGTATTTTATGATGATAATGAACAGGCAGCAAAGCTTAAAGGTGCAATGGGAGATCTTGGAAAATGCTAACATTAGCCTGATAGCACTGAAAGCGAACATCCCACCCCTGCCTGCAATCGCTGTCCAAAGCCACGCCCCCTGAACGCAAAGTGAAGTAAACTGCTCAGGGAGTAGGGAGCAATGAACACCTTGTAGGGATCATGTCGATAGGAACACATTTCATTCACGTAGCTCACATCAAACAAGTTGGTCATCCTATTCAGAAGGTGAGTTATTGGGTGCTGCACCAGGTGACCTGGCCTCCACAGTCACCGGACCTGAACCCAATCGAGATGGTTTAGGGGTGAGCTAGACCGCAGACAGAAGGCAAAAGGGCCAACAAGTGCTAAGCATCTCTCTGGGAACTCCTTCAAGACTGTTGGAAGACCATTTCAGGTGACTACCTCTTGAAGCTCATCAAGAGAATGCCAAGAGTGTGCAAAGCAGTAATCAAAGCAAAAGGTGGCTACTTTGAAAAACCTAGAATATGACATTTTCAGTTGTTGCACACTTTTTCTGTTATGTATATAATTCCATATATAATATAAAAAATGCTAATTCATAGTTTTGATGCCTTCAGTGTGAATCTACAATTTTCATAGTCATGAAAATAAAGAAAACTTTTTAAAAGTTTTTTTTCAAACTTTCGGTCTGTACTGTAATATATATATATATAGCCAAACTTTATTATGTTTTCCTTCCTCTCGTTTTCTGCTTTTTGCACATGTAAAATGAATCCCCGGGAAACAAATGTTAGTGTTTTCAATGGGTCACAGAGAATTATGCTTTCTAATTTTATTAAATTCTAGTTTAAAATAGTCTTGTCTGTTAATAGTTAATAATCAGTTAACAAGCACTGGTTGTCGGGTTAGAAAAAAAAAAACGTAAATTAACATCCCTATAAGGTAACATAGCTAGCAGAGCATTGTGGGATGATCAGTTTAATGGAGTCTTCTTGTTGAGATAAAGACCGAAAGGGTAATCAATGAGACCAGCTGTGCTAATGAACAGACCTCACACTCCTGCCAAATACCTGAGCCAATAACAACTCTTCAAATCTGCTCCATGAGGACATGTACAAAGAAATCAAACGCTCAGTAACTGACTGAACATAAGCCTGAAGAGTAGCCTCTTAGTGGAAGTGATTAACCCATGTGTCCAACCACGTGTCTGATTAAGCGAACATGTGCTGCTACGTTCTTCCCCTCTGACATGTTCCCATGGTGCACCAGTTGTCTTGTCTTTGGCTTCCTGAGCTGCAAAACTCTTGTTAATGAGTGATAAAAGTCTTAGGTCAAGAGCCATAATATTGTATGGCGGCAGTTTCTCAAGCAGCTGTTCAAAAAAAGCTTCCGTGTCTTCCTAATGGCTAATTACAAACAGGTTTTGGATGAAATGAAGCATATGGTGGGTTCTTTAAAAACATCTGTATAATGGTGGCAAAAAGGACAAAGATTAAATATTAATCGTAATGTTATAAACTGACACATCTTCCAAGAAACCAGAGCAGGCAGTCATACAGTAAAGGCTAATGCTTCACAACAAAGCAACATTTGCTGTAATGACACTTGACAGAAAAGTTTTCTTTGGTTACTTCACAAACATCTGTCCTTTTATGCTGCTGTCGCCACCACATTTGAGCACCAAAGGTGGATTCTGTCCTGTAAGGGTTTAACTGAAGTTTAAGACTAAAGAAAAGTTATTAACGGTACAGAAAATGTTACCTTTGACCAATTGAGGCGCTTAATGGAAGTATCTGGCTTGAATTCCTTCTTGGGTTTGAGGCCAAAAGGCAATATGAGTTTAATTGTGGAGGATATCAGCGCGCCCATCCCCAGAGGAGGAGGTGGTGGTGGAGGCATCCCAGGCATGGAGGCACAACCTGGTGGAGGTGGTGGAGGTGGAGGGGGTGGTGGAGCTTGAGTTCCAGGAGCAGGTGGAGGAAGAGGTGGGGCATTGGGACATAAGGAAGAGGCAGTTGAAGGCAAGGCCACTGGAACTGCTCCAAACTATGAATACAAACAGCAGATACACACTCCATATTAATTCAGTCCTTGTTTCTAAAATGACTTTAAAACAAACACTACTGTTCAAAGACTTGGGCTAGTAAGATGATAATAGATGATAAATTGATAGAAAAACATTGTACTTCCAGTTTGAGACCTTTCATTTAGTATTTTAATTAGTGATGCACCGATCATGATTTTTCATAGCCGATTCTTTTTTTTTTTATTGGTTAGTTGTTAACAAGCAAACTGAACTTTAAAAAAAGTGATACACTTATAAATGCCACTTTATATAAAGGTAAGTGGAGAACAAAATGCAATTGCTATTAAAAACTTTTCTTTAGACAGTCAGTTCCCCTCAGTGAAACATTCATATAACCCCTCACTCCCAATTCAGTATTTATATTTTCTTGCTGTATTTCGTGAAGAGTGAGCTTGCTATGCCAGCTACATTATTTTCTCCACTTCAGCTACTCTGGCCTGTTGAAGTCCTGTTTATAGACTCAGGTATGATGCATTTTTCTTTATCACTGTCTCAATAGCTCCCAAGAATAACAAAAAAATAAGTACAAAAAATACAGTATAAAGAATGGAGAAATTTAATGTATTATTATACTTATTTTCTGTTATTTTTAGGAGCTACTGGAACAGTGATATAGATCTACCAGTCGATTGTGATCAGTGGGTTGGCAACCACTGTTTTATAGGATAAATAGAGAGTTCTAAAGAACAGAATTTATTAGAAATAAAAATATTTTGTAACATTACAAATGTCTATCACTTTTTAATCAACCTCACGCATTTTTGCTGAATAAAAGTTTTTGTATTTTTTTTATTTTTTTTTTATGTACTGACCCCACACCTTTGAAAAGTATTGGAGTAACAATTCACAATAAGGTACAGTTCAGTTTAAGATGTTAATGCAGTAAGTATTATGAACTAACACTGAACAAAAGTTTTATTAACACATATTAATGCAAATTGTAGTTTTAAATTAATATGAAATTAGAATGATAAAAACTATAAAACACATTGTTCATTGTTAATTCATGATACTAAAATTAACCATGAACAGCTAATGATTTGCAATAAATATGATGAAAAATAAACAAATAAATAAAATAAAAATTTACCACACTGTAAGAAAATGACAGAAGAAAATGAAAGAAAAACAAGAAGGGAAAAAAACTAACAAAAAAAAGGACAAGATGACAACGAATGAAAACAAAAGGGACTCAGGAGTGAATTTATGCTAATATTTAAGCTTCTGTGCTAACATACGGACCATAAATCTATTTATGCTTCTAAAAACAAGTTTGAATCCTGCTGGCCCAGTAGCAGTGCACTTCTGGGTGATGTCATGATGTAGTGGTGAAGATTCAGGGTAAGTAAAAAGAAAGTTTCCAGGTCTGATCACTGTAAGAATCCAGAACCAGTTGCATCATTGAGGAAAGTCCTTAAACCCTATGTAACTTCAGAGGAATCATGCCTGCAATAAACTCATACCAATAAACTGGCAATATCAGAATAACAAAATAAAAATAAAAGATCCTATTTGCTGTAAGGTTACATTTGTGTACAACAGAGACCTACAGTACCTGTCCTTCCAGATTTACTCAGGCAGGTAAGTAAATATAAAAGATTAATAAGACCATAACCCTTTCCTCGCTCAAAACACCTCCACATCAAACATTCAGAGAAAACAAGTACGATACATTACTCTGGTGTATTCACACCATTCATCCTGACTGGCAAACAGCTACAAGAGTGGGCGGGGGTGGGGAGTGGGGGGTGAGGGATTTATTGAACAAGTATGTGTGCTCTAATTCACACTGCGTGCATGCCAGCCTCTGGATAATTCAAGGCTAAGAGTCAGCATGACTGAGAATTGTGGAGAATTGACTGGGTGATTACGTTTTGCATTGCTGCAAACGATCGCACCCCAAAAAGATGGATCAGCTTAACTGCCTGCACTCCAAACTTTCACTTCGCTCATTGGCCACCATTATTTAGGAATCGATCAGCTCTATCGACGATAGCCCGGTGAGCCAAAAAGCAATTGATCAAACAAACTGTTCAGTTGATGCCCTATTTGTCATGTCAGTGAGAGGGGTTTGGGATCCCTTTTAAAAAATAAATAAATAAATAAACAACAACAACAACGACGACAACGACGACGAAGAGTCTCGAGTCTGAGGAAAGAGTGTAGGAGAGGGGTACAGACATAAAGCCAGGTTAGCCAGGAAGTAAAGAAAACAAAGAGAAACTTCATTGTGCAGTAGTATCACAGCTTTCATTGTAATACAGCAGGTTAATTTAATATATATATATATATATATATATATATATATATATATATATATATATATATATATATATATATATATATATATATATATATATATATAAAATGTCCAATGATATACAACTACTACCAATAAATAAATGATAGAAATCAATGCTAGTGTTAAAACGATAAACACTAAAAACTCTGATATGTGGTTGGAAACGTGCACTTCAAAAGTTTTTGCCATTATCTATTGTTATCCTTTTACATTTGTATGAAATGATGATACAATAATCTTAATATATGCAGAATAAATTAAATATTCAGAATTGGCTCATAAAAACCAAACAGCCGATACTTTACTAATATCGTGCCAATACATTATGAACCCCTTCTTTGTATTGTAAAACAAAAATCATTACAGAAAAATAATAATCATAAGAATTTGAAAACATAAAAACGCAAGCATATATAAAGTAATAAAAATGATTTTTTTTTGTTGTTTGTTTGTTCAAAAGACACAGGCTCTGATTTAATGACTGAATATGGAGGAGCTAAGATCAAGTCTTTAGACCAGTATGATGCTCTTATAGCAGCTATTCATGGTAAAATAGAGAAAACATTAGGGCAGATTGTGCCAGTCTCTATTAGAGAGAAACACAAAAGCTGTAAACAAGTTTGATGTCAGCTCAAAAAAGAACTAAAATCTTTGTGTAGAGAAGGGGCATGATCAGTATACTTGGCACAAAATCTCTTTAAAAATTAAATAATGTGAGGAAGTGAGGTTATTCTGTTCATTATTATGATAGTTCAGTGGTAGAATTCAGTGGTAGGGGCGGCAGTGGCTCAGTGGTTCATGTAGGTTGTCTACAAACCGGAAGATTGGTGGTTCGATCCCCGGCTCCATCTGACCAAGTGTCGAGGTGTCCTTGAGAAAGACACCTAACCCCAGCTCCTCCCGACGAGCTGAATGGCGCCTTGAATGGCTGACACCGCAGTCGGTGTGTGAATGAGTGTATGATTGGGTGAATGTGAGGAATATTTTTTTAGGGGGGGGGGGGGGGTCGTGGCCTAATGGTTAGAGGGTTGGACTCCCAATCGAAGGGTTGTGGGTTCTAGTCTCGGGCAGGACGGAATTGTGGGTGGGGGGATGTACAGTTCTCTCTCCACCTTCAATACCATGACTTAGGTGCCCTTGAGCAAGGCATCGAACCCCCAACTGCTCCCCGGGTGCCGCAGCATAAATGGCTGCCCACTGCTCCGGGTGTATGCTCACAGTGTGTGTGTGTGTGTTCACTGCTCTGTGTGTGTGCATTTCGGATGGGTTAAATGCAGAGCACAAATTCTGAGTATGGGTCACCATACTTGGCTGAATGTCACTTCACTTCACTGAATTGTGTATTAGGGACTGGGAGACGTTTGTGTGATCGATTAACTGTTATTGATCAAGATGGTGCCACGAATGGCAGCCACGCCGCTGAGCTCTGCAATTCTTCTGCTGTTTTTGTTTGTTTGATCTTTTTAGCCATTCTTCTTCTACAAGTTTTACCAGAGACAAACTATGTTAACATTAAGCAACTCAGACAATATTCTTCCAGTTTTTGATTAATCAGACATTTTGTTGGACATTCTAGCCAGAGGTACAGCAGTGTTGTTCAAACACATGCTCAGACACAGAAGAGAGAAGCATGCCAGCACATTGGTTAAGCTCTGTGCTCCTAATCATTCATCTTGCCAATGTCCTTTCACTTTCTAACAAAACGGATTAACAACTTCTCACCCACATCAACAAGGACTTCTCAAACTCTGGATTGTGCTTCACTAAAACCTGGCTGAGTGAAGCCATTCCGGACAACACGCTTCATCTGTCAGGCTTCCAGCTGTTCAGAGCGGATAGCATCGCAAGAGGTGGTGGATTGTGTTTCTATATCAATGAAAGATGGTGTTCAGATGTAACAACTCTGAAAAAGATATGTTCTCTTAACTTAGAGGTGCTCTTCAAAAACTGTAAGTATGGATTTGCCGGTACAAGTATCAGTATCAAACGGTTCATGGGGCAAATTCCCAAAGGAAGTGATCATTCATATGAAGGACATTTGCCAAGTATGGTAACCCATACTCTGAATTGGTGCTCTGCATTTAACCCATCCAAGTGCACACACACACACAGTAGTCTAAACTTCTATTTAGAATTTGTCCCGTGAACCATTCGGTACCGATACTCTTACTGGCACACCACTAATGGTAAACCTTTCTACTCGCCGTGGGAGCTTTCTTCGTTCATTCTTGTGAATGTGTACATTCCTCCGGACACATGTGCGAGCACAGCACTGCAACAGCTGGATGAACGAATAACTGACACTGAGCAACAGTACCCAGACTCTCTTTTAGTAATTCTTGGAGATTTTAACAAAGCAAATCTTTCCTGGGAACTGCCAAAATACAGACAATACACCAAAGACAGTAATATTTTGGATCACTGTTACACCACAATAAATGAGGCATATCACTGAGTCCCACAGGCAGCTTTGGGGCTCTCTGATGACTGCCTGGTTCATCTTATACCGACCTACAGACAGAAGCTGAAATCAGCTAAACCTGTATTAAGGACTGTAAAAAGATGGAAAGCCGAGGGGGATTTACAAGCCTGCTCTGGACGAGCTCACAGAGACTGTAACTTCATACATCAGTTTCTGTGAGAATATGTGCCCCCCCCCCCTCACTTTTAATAAAAAAATATTATTGTGGTATTGTAATTTCAGGCAAGAAAAAAAATAATGAAACAAAAAATAAAAAAGGCACTGATTACTTCTAACAGGACGCAGGACAAAGCTCACAATTTAGATGAAACACAGGACACTGATTACTTCTACTGCTCAGCCTTTTTTGGTTGTCTTGATCTTCAATTCTCCAAATTTGTCAACTAACCAAACAGTCAGTCTCAAACACTGAACAAAGCAATATCAGAAAGAAAAATGATTAAACACATAGAATCCAGAAGGGGAGACAGAAATAAAACAGTGAGAATAGAAAGAAAGTGAATCAAAGTGAAAAAAAAAAAAAACACACAGGTACCTGGTTTCTATAGGACTGAAGTTCAGCTTCCAGCTCACTGATCTTCTCCTCTTTCTTCAACAACTGGGCTTGAGCTTCCTGTCTGCTCAGGAACTCCTCCTCAAGCTGGAGAACAAAACCATATCAACAGAGATTACCAAAAAAAAATATAATAAAAAAATGCATACAAACACACATCCCAAAATTTTTTACTGATGTTTCAACACTGCTCCAATTTGTTCTTCTGTAAGTATTATGTACTAAGGCTGAGAACTAATTACTGAGATAAGTGATAACTGCACTAGTATGCAACAAATACAAATCAAGATACAAGTCTTCACAAAAACAAAAATCTTTAAACCATTTTTAATAAAATGTATGAGTCAAAAGTATTATAGTTAAACAATTATCATTAAAAAAAGTATTATATAAATTAAATCATCTTATCGATCCACCAGTTCACATTTACAGCTCTGTGTGTTTGCAGGGTAAAATCACGGGTCGATTTTCACATTCATCTGAACAAAAACGACCCCAATACTGTGTGTATTGTTTTAGGACCACAGTTCTAGGATCACAGAACACAGTTCTAGGATCTAGCCAATTCTATTCCAACAGAGGAGACCTAATTCAAATATCAAACAAACCTTGGATCCATGGAAACCATACATTTTTTATCTTTCCATCTTATTTTTAAAGTAAGAGTTGGCGTTCACTTAATTGAATGAGGTGATGACAGCAACCTCCATTAAGCCTATTTAGCTGTGCAAAATAGTTCACTTTGCTGCTGAACGTTGTTAACTAGTCTTTGTATTACAATTATTTTACATTCATTAATGTACTAATAAACAAATTTGTTAAGTGGGTCACACATCAGACGTGAAGTGCTGCACTATATATATAGAATACATTGAAATAAATTACGTTAACTATCTCAAGAGGGTTTACCAACAGGTATGTTTAGGTCTAGGAGTTGGATAGGACAATAATAAGTGTATACAAATAAACAACTACATAATTCCTTAAAAATAATAATATACATAACTGAATAGCAAGTACTATAAAATCGTGTTTATTTAATGAAATCATAGCCTTCTGAAGCTTAATCATCGCATAAAGCCCTATCACATTTGAGAACAAATTTAAGACCTTCTGAAACCATAATTAAGACTTTCTTGTACAATTTAACCTGTTAACGAGACTAATTGACCATTCTAACCGAACAACGCCAGGTAAGTTCATTTTATTCATCAATTTCATTTCCTAGATGTAAAACCATAAATGTTTTTTTGCTAGTTTAAAAAGTTAAATAGCCATCTGGCAAGGATGTAGTTAAAGAGCTGTGGTTTTGCATCTATAGATCCATTGCCCTCAACCACGTAGATTTTGGCCCACAATTATAAAGGAACGTTCCCAACAATCAATACAGAGGCCTTTTTAATCTCAGAATACTGTTAATTACAAATGGCTGTTTGAACGATTTCAAGTAATTTTGCCTTAATTAAAGAAAGCTAAATGGTGTGGTCGTGAATGGTCTTCAAAGGCTGCATACTTCATTAGAAGAGCCAGAGTGAGGGAAAAAAAAAAAAAACAAGGGAGGGGTGGACGATACTGTGGGGAAAAAAGGGCACTTGCCTTTTGAGCCAACTTCTCAGCCCTCTGTTCAAACTCCTCAGCCTTGGCTTTATCCACACACACCTCTGTGGAGAAACCACGGAGAGATTAACCATTAAAATCAAAGTAAACAAACCGACCAATTCAAAGATAAAGCATACGCACCTAACAGGTGGCTGAAGTCCACATCTAAACGCTTGCGGTATTCAAAGTCAGGATCTGTGCCGCTACGATGAAGGACAATTTGAGACACACACTCCTCTATGATCTTAAAATACTGAGGCCTAGAGGACAGATAACAAGAGAGAATATGAGAGTGTGATGAGGGAAGAAAAATCAATGCATTGTAATATCTTTTTGAGAATGCGGTACCACTGAATCAGGCACAAAATGAGAAAAATTGTTAAATTAACTCTAAATCCTCTGACAGTAGCAATACTGGCTTATACAAGCTATTAACTGGTGTAATGAAAATGACTGAGTCCTTTAAATCTGCGATGCTGCTCGACACTCACATAAAACCGAAAGAGAGATATAAAATGGAAAGGGATTTGGAGAGAGACATAACAAAAGTGAGAAGGGATGACATATGAGATATGGTAGAGTGAGCTCATCAACTGCAGTCAGGAAATACATGTGCCCAACTCCACACCTTGAGGTTTGTATCCCTATCTGTTATGATAATGTAAGCTCATTACTTTCATAGTTTCATAATTGAATTAAAAAAACAGAAGTAATATTTGTTTATATATTATAAACTCTAGCCTTTGTGATTGAATACAGAGACATTTCGAGAGGTTTGTTTAAAAGAGTTAAATTAGCAGAGCTTCGGAGGGGAAGGTGGAAATGATTAGAATCAATCAGGCTGAGGTGATGCGCTTTGACCCGAGGTGAACACTCTGACCTTTTACTGGCATCATTTCTCAAGGCAAGGCACTGTGAAGCTGATGCCCAAAATACACCATAATAATAATGGCTAAAATTCAATTTTAATCACTTATAATTCAAATCAGTCTCAGTATTCTAGTGCTAATAATCATGTTCACTAATTGATATATTTGACTACGGCTCAAATAAAGTACCCAAATCAACCACATAGTGAAATATCAAATATGCTTTACATAAATTAGGATTATTAAAATCAGGTGGCCATATTTTCAGTTTTATAGTGAGTCAGCATTAACAGCACATTAATCAACATTCCCTGACCATAAAAAGAAAAAAAGTGCGTAGTCATGGTATGAAGTGGGTATACAGTACACAGCCTATCTGCAGTGGTTTTTAAAAACGGAGTAATATATCCTGTGTTCTACATATTAGGAGCCTGCCTTTTGATCAAGACTAGGTTTAACACACCCCAGCTGTGAGCTCAAAGACATGAAAACTCTCTTTGAGCAGACGCCACAGATGAAAAGAGAGAACAACGGTATATAGGGAATGGGAAGAGTAATGTGGGCATGTGAGATGAGAGGAAGATGAAAGCAGGTCCATTCTCTTTGTCGGACACTGTCATTGGATGGTTTGGGGGGAAATAGACCAGCAGGGCGTTAGGACTGCCTGTGTAGAATAAATAGCATTCATGGACAGAGTTTAGAGAGAAATGTTCATGAGGTGAGAAGAGCTTACTGGGACGACTGGGGCAGTTTAATAAAAATTGACCAATTTACCAGCAGGACTCGAGGAGCAGACATAGCCAAGTTATGTTTATTTAGTCAGAGCAGATTTTTTTAATCAGTTTAGAAACAAGTAAAGAACACTTTGGTATACTTGTTTTTTAAGGATTCACTGCAGCCAGGTCTTCCCTCCAGGTCTCTATATATTAAACTACAATTTGAATAATATGTTTGTAATAAATTGGATACAAATCTACCGGAATTATTGCAAAATACATAAAATTGTATATGTATACAAATTAACAAAATTCTATTTTAATTTAGAAATATTGCATAATATTTTACATGCATACATATATGATAAACGATAGATAAAAACCATGAAGAACACATAGATAAAACGATTGAATAGATTGATAAAGTGGTAGAACGATTAAACGATCGGTAGAAGGGAAAACAGAGTGAAAAAAACAATCAATAAAGCGAAAGATAGACAGAAGACATAGCGATAAATATAGATATATCTCTCCAGGCAGAACAGGCGCTTCTTTTCTCCTGTACCAACGCTCAGCAGACGGTCTCTATCTTTACACATCTATTTCCCTTTGCACTTCTCTCTTCTACCAAAGCTGTTATTCTTAACACAATACAGCTCACTGGCTAAAGAGCTTGAAAAGCTGTTCTCCAACACTCAACACACTGAGTCATTAGCGAGACCTTAATGCAGAGAGATGTATGCCATTGCATCACTGGCACTAAATGAGTCCAAAATTAATAAAAACCTCAGACTAGGTTTGAAAGGGAGGAGAGGCGGCATTTTCATGAAAATTAATAAATACAAGATGAATGTAACATGATTTATAAGGGCCTGAGTAGGTTTTGAAAGACATTTTCTTTTATCTTTAGATTTAATAAAGGTCATTGTGTGCATCAAAAGGTCAAACACACCTACTTATTTTTGAAAATCATTTGAAAATGCACACATTAGCAATAATAAATGCAAACTTAAAGAAACAGAAGCATGTGAATTCCGTATCAAATAAGTAAAATGTTTAAAAATTCAAAATGCTTTAAAGTAGCGACCCTCGGAATAGATTACATGCCCACTTGTTGGGTGTTTTTTTTTATATATAAAATGAAATAACCCTTACTGTGTGAAACAGTCATTCCTGATCAGAAGCAGGTGCTGTAGTATGGAAAGAAAATGGCTCTCAGTGCTTGTGTTCTTCACAGAGGAGTATAACACATTAAAGACATCTCCAATATCAGTACCCACTGTGTCAAGGAGCAAACACTGCATCTGGCAAAATAACAGCAACAAATGGAAACATACAGAAGAGAGCGTACACACTCTTGATACATGCAGCCTCGTCACAGCATGAGACTTGTAAACATTGCTAATGAAAGCAAATGATTCAGGATGATTTATAGTCATGATTAAATCTTAAGAAAACAGCATCAATACAGTCAGTGCACAGTTTTGGAAGATATGATTACAGTCTGCACATGACCAACATATTATTGTAGGAGGTCCTCTAAAGATCAAAGAATGAGTTGGAGAAAGAAAGAGAAGACGACACAAGGGAGGGAGAGTTTTCTGAGCAGCATTTAAGTGTGGACAGAATATCAAATGAAATTGCATGCATCTCTGCGTCAGAAGGATATTCGAGTTCACTCCTGATGTCCTCCAGGCGATGGGAGAACTCAATCATGTCCTCCTCTTTGTGCTCCTCAAAGACCTTCAGCTGGATATCCAGAGCATCATTTTTTACAGTGTTCAGGCTCTACAGTGTGAAGGGCAAGGGGAAACAAAGGGAAGAAAAGAACAAATTAAATGGACCATGCCACAGAAAACGTGATATTCCTTGGTCTTTTTAAATAAAGATTTTGTTGTACAGTACTCTGGGGACACACAACTCAAAGTTCCCTGTTAGTCCACCCAAACTATTGCTGGAAACTAAAGGCAAGCACACACTACAAAAATGAAGTGCGACAGACTTTATAATTGATGGACATAGTCTGGAATTAGCGGTGTACAGTGCACACCAACACAACAGAAATCAATAAACTGCAAATGTTTTCCTTTTCTTGTGTACACTTGGCCTAAGCTGAAAAAAAAAAAAAAAACATTCTGATGTCAGAATCACAAGCACATTAACACATTACCTCAAACAACTAGTCAGTATTCAGAAAACTGGTTGGAGTTTTGCTCATTTCATACGCAAAGAACTTGGCCAATTAGAAAAGAGGTCAACTACTTATAGAAGTCTAAAAAGGTATAGTATCAAAAACTGCAGTTATAATTCTAAGGAACAGTTAGAAAAATAAATTGATGGAAAAATTATCTACAACTGCTTTTGTTGCAAGAAAGCATAACTAGCATTTTAAGTGGACTTTAAGGACAAAATACAAATATGTGGAATATTAGCCACTTTATGAGAGAGAGAAAAAGATAAACAGCGAAAAAACACTATTTTCAAAAATGTGCATTTAGAAAGAGAAAATCATCATTTCACTTTCATTCCATCTCTTTGTATTCCCTAGTCCTATTTCTGAGGCAGCTTCTGTTTTGAATAATAAATAAGACATGTGTGAGGCATTAATCTATCTCACTTGCTCGCTCTCTGCCTTTCATTTCACACACTTCTCCTGTTTTGTTCAGGCAGTTTTCAGTCGTTTGCTGATAGAACATAACCACATTCAAAATGCCAAGAGGAGACAGACCGAGAGAAAGAGACCAATCCAATCCTGGCTGTAGGTATTGATTCAGCAGTGCGACCTCTCCTTCGGGCCTCATAAATTATTCGCAGACCCATTTTACAATCTTTCACTCAAGTGGACAACTCATTTAAATATTAATACACAGGCAGTGGTCGAGCCGCTTACCGGCAGGATCTCTCGCAGGCCGCAGCGCATAAATTCATTTCGGATGTGCAGCCTGAAGTCCAACTCATCAGGAGACGTTACAAGGGCATTGATGAGCTGCATGCAAGCCACCTAAAGAAAGAAGACAGCATTCAGTAAGAGCATGCTGTTTATACATATAAACACAGATTTGAGGGTATGCATTTAAATTCTTTGTAACAGTGTTGAATTACAAAAATGATTATTTGGATTAGGACTAATTTAATTAAATTTGTTGAACCATTTAAGTGAGAGAAAAGAAAAAGTGAATTAAAAAAATTATAATAATGTAAAATTAATGGTAACCAGTTGAAGAATGTTAAATATACAAGGTACATTTATAAAAAGTGGCAGTGAAAATATTTACATTGTAAGACTAATTACATATAGTAAATAAAAGCTGTTCTTTTTATCTTTCTGTTCAAAGAGTCCTGGAAAAAAAAGTGCATCACGGTTTACACTGTAACAATATTAAGCTACATAACAGTTTTGAACATCAGAAATTTGAAATATTTCTTGAGCACCAAAACAGCATATTATAATTATTTCTTAAGGAATCATGACACTGAAGACTGAAGTAATTGCTAGTGAAAATTCAGCTTTGCCGTCACAGGAATGATCAGTGATGTCAGTGATTTTTAATTAGCATTGCCAAAAAAAAACTTTGAAAAAGCTAGACAGCAAAAGTAGATGGCCTTGAAAGTCTCACTGACGCTTGTTTTGAAGGGAATGTATACGAGACTGCAGTTTGAACCTGCTGAAGAGCATCACTGTGATTTATGATCACAGAGCTCTCAACCAACATACAGGATTTCCTCACCTCAGTCACAAACTACTATTCATCTCCTCGAGCAACAGAGAGCATCAATTATTGACCAGCCTTCTTCATGACACTCTAAATCACATGTTTAGTTAAAAGGCACTGGTAGATTCAGGGAACTGAGCCATATTGAATAGACAGTGGACTGTCTGTATAGCTCTGTGTGTCTGTACCTCCTGTTCACATCATGTCTGATGATGCAACAATTGATTTTTACACAACAAACCACGCCAAATCCAAATTATTTATAGAGCCGAGTCTCAACCTAACAGGCTGTGACGGCACAAGGCTGGTTACCATTATGGTGAGG
Organism: Carassius auratus; assembly: GCF_003368295.1. Lineage (NCBI taxonomy): Eukaryota > Metazoa > Chordata > Actinopteri > Cypriniformes > Cyprinidae > Carassius > Carassius auratus. The sequence continues at coordinate 14,823,834 of NC_039278.1, read as the reverse complement.
ATTTGACCAATAGATTCATACAGTAACAGAAGAGTTTTTTCTTTTTAATTATAATTAATTAAAAGGACAGGCCAGTAAGAGTCATTGTGCTGTATGATTTGGATTCACCAAGTTCATAAGTACAATACATTTTAATAACAATCAGGATGCTACACACCTGATTTAATCCATTTAATACAGCATTCATCAGCTATTCAAAAAGTAACTCCTGAGTTCACGAGTCTTTTGAAAGATGCACTAAATGGACAGACTCACACGACTGCTGTATTATTATGATTCATTAATCATTTTCGGTTGACTAATCAACATTTCTATATTTTTGCTTAAAGATATAATCCTTAACTCAAGGCACAAAAGATACTGAATAAAAATATGTCTATAATGATGGGCTGTATGCTTGTGATATTTTTCTCAGCGAAAAGCAAGAAAAATGGCCAGAATAAATCTTTTACAGGCAAAACCCTTTGATTTAAGAGCTGATGACACTATTATTTATGTTTGTGTGGCTCAGCCATTGAACTGTGGGAGGAATCTCAGGGAGGAAAGCCTATGAGCCTATAAGAGACACTTGCTGACAGCTTTCAGGAGGGAAAAGGAAAACATATCTGCCATTAATAACTGTACCGTCTTCTTAATCTGCCTACTTCACATGCCTGGCGAGAGATGGGAGTGGTAAGATGACAGGATGCGGAGAGAAAGAGAAAATCTATTCCTGTGAGAATCACTCACTCTCCATTAGCTCAGAGTAATACAGTGCTAAAAGAAACAGCCACTAAACACAGAGATGAAAACACAAATTATGCAGTGATAAAAACCATGCTGAATCATTTACTAACTCCCATGGATGAGCACACAGACACATGCAAAACCAAAATACTTGGTAGCCTCAAGCTCTCTTGAAACATTTCTCAAAATAAACCTTTCCAGTGCAGTCCAGGGTCGACCCTGAGCGCTCCCTGCCTCTCACTCCTAAATAAACAAACTGAACTTGATGCAGTCTGGGTGAGCATCTATTCAAAGATACATCAGCAAGAGTAAAGTAAATATCAGCAAGAACAGAAGAGTGGAAAGAGAAAAAGAAACCCTAAAGAAAACTCCAAACTCTTCCCAGAGTTCTATAGTCTGTAAATGATTCATACGTTTAAAAGAGATCACAGCTGACTATTAGCAAACAGGAACAATAACCAGTCAATCAGAAAAACATTACTAGAGGCCTCTTAACACACCAGTTGGCCTTCATGGATATAAACCAGCATGCCTTGGATATTTTTTTGGCTACTTCTCTCAAAAAATCCTGTCTAATGGTGAAAAACCAACCGATAAGGGGCTGTTTCCTGTGTGAACTGCTATTGTAGCGCATGCAGTCGCTTCATATTAACTATTAAACACTATTAAATGCTTCTGGACTGGAAGAGGAATTATTAGTGCATAAATTCATGTTAAACATAATATTTTGCATCAGCGCTGGAGTGCCACAGCAATACTAAAGATCTTGCACTCTGCAGGTGACAGCAAAGGATTCAATTCTGTCATTATGTCAAACGAATATATTTTAAGATGCAACTTTAACTGCTGAGTTAGCGGTTTATCCTGAATGCAGGATATGAGAAAGCATGTGAACGTGCTCTCTCTATGCATGTTCGAAGGGAAAGCTCAGTTCCTCTCTTTCACCTCCCTCTGCTACCAATTAAACTAAAACATGGCTTCTCTGATCAGCCTTAACAATGAAGCCATGCAGTTAAGCCAGACGAACCAGTGTATTTCATTCTGTAGGATGAAATGGGAGCAGAGGAGCAGAGCAGATCTTGAGTATTAGCATGCATGCTATAGTTAAATGTGTGCACACATTTGCATACTGCAAAACGAGAGCCCAGAGAATAGTCATAACTTTTATAAAAAATGTTACTAAATTAAACACTTTACAGAGGAACAGAAAGTTACATAGACCAATTGATAGATGATAAAACAACAGACAGAATGAAAGAGAACAAAAGGTCATACAGAAGACATGGCACAAAAAACAAACGGAAGATAGAGATGAATCTATAGACAGAACAATGTATAGATGGAACGATGGATAGATAGAATGACAGATAGAGCGAACGATAGAACCACAGATAGATGGAATGGTAGATAGAATGAAAAACAGACAGATAGACTTAAACCCTTTAATTATTCAATGATAAATTATAAATGACCTATTTATTTTTTACATCTTTCAGTGCTCTGATTTAGTCATGATCTATTTCGTTATTAGAGTCAGTCATGGTTTATGAATGTGGAATATTAAATGAAGTTAAAATTTCTAACGCTGGAGTACTTAAGAAAATTGTCTATTACAAGATTTGTGATTTACAGACCCAGACTCATGCTGCACTTCTGTCTTATTTGATGGCACAGGACTAAATACCCCAAATCAAATTATTATTATTTCATGGAATGATTATGGTAAATCTCAGCAGCGATGTTTGACTAATGCCAGTTTATGCTTTCCAATGCAAATGAAGAGCTGTAACTGGCTAAACAAAAGGTCATGATGATTTGTAAGAAAGGGACAGGAAATAAAGTTAGCTTTATAATGTTTAATAAAAAACTAAAACTAATTTCATACATGCATAAGCACCGAATGGCTTAAGGCAGCATTAAGCATCTTATATAAGTTTTTGAAATGCATTCTTGTACAAAAGACTGGTCGTTAAAAAGCAGACATGCTCATTTGTTTTCTGATCCTTTTCAGCTGCTGGGGGATTTTAAAGTGTAAATTGCATTTTAGAGGTAATTCAAAACCTGTGACTTCATCATTATATTTTAAGTCACTATCAAGCAAATTGCTGATGATTCATCTCAGCATGGCCATTTTCCAGCTCTCAAATCTCTGAGGGAAACTTTTAAAATGGAATAGTATATAAAGGAAATGTATTTCTCCATCTGAGAAATGCACACAACACCAGTCTGTCACAATAATGCAAACAGCACTGTGAAATGGGTAGTGTTACTTTATTACTGAAGTGCTAATTAATAGACAACTAGGGATTTTGAACAGATATTTGTGCAGTCACTGAGAAAAAATAATACAATTCTGAATCATTATCTTTCATTTTTCTTTACAATAAAACAAAATAATTCTTGAATTAAAAAAATTATAATTGATGTAAACCATTTGCAGTAAATAAATACACAACAAAAATAAAAATATATACATTTACATTAATATACATTTAAGACTGAAATTCAGCAAAGTATTTTTGGCAAATTAAATCAGTATTAACAAAACTGATCTTTGCAATGCAGAGGAAACACCGAAGCTGCATTAGAAATTTAGATACATTTACACACTGTTTAATGAAGCTCTGAGGTACATTAAATATTTTAACCTGCAATTATAAATGCATGAATGTTTTGATATTTTAAACCTAAAACACTGAAAACTGATGTTTTTAAAAATTTTCATTTTAAAAATGAAAAGGTATCTTAAATGTGAAATTAAAACCACAAGTAGGTGGCAGCATGTCACTATTAAGTGTGTCATTGTGACTGAACAGAAACATTTAAATGCTTGATTCATTCAGGAATGAAACACCATGTTTGCTCAGAGACGTTTGGAATGAGTTTTGTTGGGGAAACAGCAAAAACATGCTTGCTTTTTGAGATAAAAACGCCACTCATGTGATATTAACTATATGGAAATTATATAAATCTATACATTTTCTACCCTATTTCTTAAACTATAATTATATATTTAAGTGCATTTTAAAAGACTGATTCATATTCGATTTTTGCATTGGTCTGAACTTTAAACAAAACTAACAGTTGTACTGAAATTGCACATTCATTCTCTTCCAGCAGGTGGAGCGTTTGTAATGGCAGAATGCAAAGCAGCGCGACAACGGACTTTGAATGTGCAGCGCTCTTCTTCATTTCATGAAATCATAGCCTTTTGAAGTTTAATCATCACATTAAGCTATTATATTCTGGTCTTTCCATCCCCAAATTTAAGATCTCTTGATATCAAAATTAAGACTTTCTTGTACAATTTAAGACTTTTCAGGCCTTAAATTTGATACAACTAAATGTAAAACTTTTTAAGACTTTTTAAGACCCAGCAGAAACCCTGTTTTTTTTTTACTTTAAATGTAGCCATCACTAGGAAAGAAAAAAATATTTTAACAAATTTTTACATCCACAGATCACAGTACTCATTTTCATTTTCTTTAGAGAGTGGCACCAGTGGCACCATCTATCTACAAGTTTCTTTCTTTTGCAGCGATCGTAGGTATAAATATGTATATGTGACTGAGTGTGTATTGAGGTCATGAGGGCATTGGTAGGGCTGTGTCAGCAGAAGACAAGTAACCAAGAAGGCAGATGAGGAGCAGTAAACGCTTACCTGTAATTGGACCGAGCGAACATTAAGACCTTGAACGATAGGGTTAAAGCGGGCCACCCCTCTTCCCTCAGTTGCCGTGGTGATGGCCTCAAGGACCTTCTCCAAACTTCATGCCGGAAATAAGTAAAAGTAAAAGTAAGGGTCATGGGCTTTGATTTGGCTTTACATTTTTTGCAGAGTTATGCTGGGATTGAAATTCTGGTATGGAGGACTCTGCGTGCACTCACTGCTCCAAATATACTTTTCATGGAAACAATCGCACCTTTTCAGTGATGAGCTGATATTTAAAAGAGTGTGTTTAATGAAGTAGTCATAAATGCTTTATGCATCTGAGATCAATGATATGCTTATAACCTGAATGCAAAAAGAACAAACTATGGCACAAACAGCATTCAAACACACACACACATATATATGGAATACATATTTGGTACCCTATTTGAAGATGTCAATGTTAAAAATCACAATAGAGGCATAAATCTCCCAAAAGAAAGTATAAAACTGAGGGACTTAATAAAATCAGGCTGAAATAAGAAAGAACAATTGCATCATAACCAAATTGATTTCAACTGAAAGGCAGGAAAAAGCGAGATGGGAGGCTTACGTATTTTCTTCTCCCACAATGCAGATTGCAGACAGCAGTTTGACCACATCTGTCATCATGGCTGGCTGACCAGGGTCAATGGCTTGGGCCAACAGTGCCAGACTCTTCTCCTCTCCAAGGATCCGCTCCAGTCCATACTGCAGACAGACAGAAAAAAGTAATGAATAACCCAGTGTTTCCTCTGATGCCATTCCATGGTGACACTGCACCACTGCAAAAACTACAGCATCTCTGCTATGAATATAATGACCCACGAAGAATGAATGCACAAAAAAACTTTAACAATATTTAACACTAATAAAATTAGTTATTGCACAATTCAACAAAAATGAAGAAAAAAAATCTATTACAAAGTATACAACCATTTTCAACAATAAATTAAAAATTAAATTATTAGTATTTATATTTATTTATTTAATTTTTTTATATATAAAAATCAAACAATCCAAAGGATATGTTATTGGAAATACAATCCAAGGGATTGGAAATATAAAAAAAAAACACATTCAATTCAAAGTAGTAATTTTAGAGAAAAGTTAGAGGTGACTCTTTCAAAAAGTGGAGGAACCAAAGAAGGACATGACGTAGCTGCCTGTTGCTCTGTCCTTGAAGTAATGACAAAACTGCAATCAGGGATATGTTAATAGTAGTGTGAAAGAGAGGGGAAGGGTGAAAAAAAAGGAAAGAAAGAAAGCATAAAGGTGAATGAAGAACACAGACATAGGACAGAAAACCCTTGGAGGTCTGAAACGACAAAAGCAGATCGAGACACAAAGAAAGAAGCGAGGAGTCAAAGAGGGGAGAATATATCCACGTCTGAGCACAGGGGGGTTCGGTTAATGACAACCGCAGTGCCAGCACCACAGGACAAATTTCTCATTAATTCAAAACACTCTGATGGAACTTAAAAGATGATCTCTCTCTACTCGGTCAATCTTTACATGTAAGAGATTCACTTGGCATGAAATTATTCCTAAAAAGTTTTTTTTGTGCGATCTAAATGATCTGATTATTTAGAAATTAATAAAATACAGGTCATCATGTGACTAAATTTGGACGACCCCAATCGGCTGCCAACAGCACAAAATAACTCGTGACTCAACTTTAGCAATTTTCAAGACATGAATCATCCTGACTAAATTAATTTCTGACTAAAAAGCTTTAGGACAGCAAATTCACCAAGTTGTGTTAATTGCTTCATAACTCATGCCAATTAATGGCTCCAAATGCCATATCTCAGACTTGTTGTCATTCAGAACAGATGTTTCTGCAATATTTTTATTTTTTTTTTATGCAAATTTATGTATGAAAACATCCTTCCAGCCTCAGAGGCACAGGGGAGATAACGCATTATCACAGTGTTTACTCGCAGTAATGATGTAAACATATTTGAGTCATTTCTGTCTTCATTCCGTGAGAGTTGGTGGCAGCTGGATGGGAGCACCTGGCTGGCAGGCAACATGGCCGGAATACATCCCATGATGCTGCGGGGCTAAAGTGAGAGATCTGAAGCCGTGACTGGCCTCTGGGTAAATAAGGCTCTCAGCACCTGTCGGGTGCTTGGGATTACACTAGGCATGGGCCGGTATGTGATTTTGACGTTATGATAACCTTAAGCTAAAATATCACGCTTTCACGGTAACTTTGTTTCAGCTCTGAAATGTATTATTTTTAAATGACTGGTTAAAAATAAATCCTTTTTAATGCTGTGCACAATATATATATATTTTTTTTTTTTGAGCAACATGCAGAATATTAAAAAGAGTAGAATTTGTTTATTTTTTTCTTTGATTTGTTTCCTAAAAAGAAAATAAAAAAGACATCTTTAACCTAAATCTGTAATTTCAGTTAATTCAGTTTAATTTCAGTTTAGTTATATAATTAATATGCATCTCATCTATATAATTTCATATTTAGTTATATAATAATCATACACATAATTTGATTGAATAATAATCCATTTTGAAGAAAAAACTATGTTCTGGCAAGCTTGAAACTATGAAATTATACCATGTAAACTTTTCAGAAGACAGTCAGCTTCAGAAACACATTCATATAAAACCTCAAATCAATATTGAGAATTTTCTTCCAATAGTTTGTGCATCATGAACAGTGGGTGATCTGCCTGGTACAGTATTTTTCTCTGTACGTCCGTCTTCAGCGTATCTGGCATGTATTAACGGGCATTAACAGACTTCGTATTTTCAAATAAATTACATTTTGGAAAATTATTGCATTGCAATGCAGTTTGTGCAAATCCAGAACAGAGTTGCAATAAGGCAAAAAAACGCCCGGTTGCTGATTGCGCTGATCGCGTCCACGCACCATTGGCATTAGGTTATTTTTGTCATTAAGAGGGCTTGCAGACAGCCACGCACCCCATGGTACTGTGCATGTGTCGAGCTCATCCGTCCGCGCTCATGGAAGGGAACGCTGAATGTGAAGTGTACCCGGGCCTTAAGTTCAGTCATCCTACACATGTGACTGACCGCTCGCTTGCACCAACAGGAGGAGGGGGGTCAGTGTTACTCTCTACACTGCACTCAGCCTGAGGGATGCCTACTCTTTCAGTCACTGAGGAGACAGGAAAAAATAGTGCATAATGCAGGAACGGTATAATGGAAAATATTAGTGGTTTTGAAAGTTACATTTTCAAACCGAGGTATACCTTGAAACAAGTAATCGGCCAATGCCTAGATTACACCGGACCTTTAGGGCTGAGAGGTGTGTGCAGGAGATTTTGAAACTTGCAGAAAACACAACTGGGATCTCCAGCAAATTAATTCCCACAATGACTACACAGAAACAGAACCGAAATATAATTATTTTCTTTGATCCTACATAAACAGGCCTCAGGAAAACAACAATGGCCTCAATCCATTTATAATTCCTCAGTGGATGACCATGACAGATTTCCAACTGAAAATGCACTGATGTGCTTAATTGCTTTGTTTCCATATTAAACAAATGGCATATCAATAAGAGTCAATGACAAGACAACTCAATACAGTCAACTGAATTCTTGTGAAGCACCTGAGGAAAAGAAAACTCATTACATACTGTAGAAAATGACTAAATTTTTACATTTTATGAAAAAAAAAGACTCTCAACCATGTTGCTAGGACATTGTGGGTGGTTGCCAAGGTTTTGCTTTGTGGCTGCAAATATATTCAAAAAAAAATAATAATAATTTATATATATATATTTATTTATATATATATATATATATATATATATATATATATATATATATATATATATATATATATATATATATATATATATATATATATATATATAATTTTATTTTTTTTATTGTGCTTTTAGCACTCAAAAATTAGAGTAACATTTTTTACATTGAAACAAAGTATATATACAGTGGCAACAATAAATATTTCTTTAGCAGCAAATCAGCATATTAGAATGATTTCTGAAGGATCATGTGACCCTGAAGACTGGATTAATGATGCTGAAATTTCAGCTTTGCATCAAGAAAATAAATTACATTTTAAAACATTAAACTAGAACAGGTATTTTATTAAACCAACTTTATCGGTTTCTTCTGCTTTTTTTTTTACCTAAATTGCATGCCAAAGTTTAATAAAAAGGGTGCTTTTAGGGGAAATCCACAATTATAATATTCTGGCCAACACTTATATTTAAATGTCAAGCAAATAATTGGTAAAAATAGCTGTTATTCTAAACTATGTTGTCTAAATAAGCTAAAAATAACACATACATTTTTTTTTTTTACTGTAACAGGCAAGGCAATTGTGTCTAAGATTTATAAAAAATTCTAAATATAAATGTAGTGCATGAGGACACACACTTAAATATCTAATATGTAGGAAAGTGATTGAATATTAACGGATACAAAATGCATATATCAGGTAAAAATGATTAGGCATTGTGCATACTACTTTATTCTTTTTCAAATTTCGAAGATCAGTGCACTGTACCATTTAGAGGTGTAATGGTACGCAAAAATCACGGTTCGGTACGTACCTCGGTTTTAAAGTCACGGTTCGGTTCATTTTCGGTACAGTAAGGGAAAGAAATGCAAACATTAAACTGCAGGTTGTTTATTACTATAAACTTTTTTTATATAATAAAGAGTACAGTAGCACCAGCACGCCAGCGCGGCATCAGGCACGATTATGGTGTGTAAAGAGACAGAAAACGCGAAGCAGCAGTCACGCTACTGACACACAGCAGAAACGCCACGCTCAAGCCACGCAGCCAGTGTCACCGGCCTTAGAATCAGCTGCAGGGCCACTTAATATGTTCGTTTGGAAACATGAAAATGTACTTTAAAAATATTGCATTCGGTCATTCAGTACACACGTACAACGTACCAAAAGCCCTGTACCGAAACGGTCCGGTACGAATACACGTACCGTTACACCCCTGGTACCATTGCTTACTTTAGAAGATACCATTCTTCTATACCATACCAGACCTTTCAGCAAGGCTGATAGATGACTGCTAAGAGTTTAACTTCCCTCAAACACCATGTGTTATGTTGACACCTGACAACACATCTATCTAACATCTGCCACCTACCCAGTGAATGAACATGGATCAAACCACCACTAATCTCTATCTCTACCACAAGTGCATGTATGTTTGCACAAGGCGTAGGTAACTCCTCAAACCCCTGGCTATCTCAACAACATCAGAGACACCACTGGAGATCCACTTCTAAAGCATCTCTCTAACAGGAGTGTGCAAATCATCAAAAGCCCCCTCAGACCTCTCCACCTCGGCCGTGCAGAGGAACCCCCTCCCGAGTTCAGAGTGGTGGCTGTCTGCAGCCCCTCATCTGAAGCTCTCCTCTTATCGCTCCTGACCATTTGAAAGCTGCCGCAGGTACGTGTGTCCAGCAGGGAGGAGCAGGATCGTGGTGAGTTAGCGGAGATGTAATGCGGAAACTGAAGAAAGGGGTCGGCTGAGACGCCACAGCGACTGGAATGAGTCTTGTTTGAAGCTGGTGCTTTAGGGTAATGATGAGATTCTATTTCAAAAAAGTATATCTGAAACTCCTTAAATATATTCACAGCAGATAAATACACAGAATTTTTTTAATTTTTGTTTCTTTATTCTACATCTTCTGTGTTACTTGTGACATTTGATTAAATGTGATGGTTGGGTGGTTCTTGTTTTATTGGCATGCCATCTTCCTTGGCTATTTTCATGGTGTGTAATAGGTTATAATAGTACAAAAGATCAAATGAAATCCCCTTAAATTTACTAGAAATAAAAACTTTGAAATGGATTTAGGGTTGATTAAAATTGATTGCTTTAGATGAACAACAATCATCTCCGCTTTAAATATAAACAATAAATTGTTCAGGTTCGACAGAGAATTACAGCCCACAATATTTATGAAAAAAAGACCATGAGGAGTAAAATTTTACATGTTTTTTTTTTCTTTGGCCACATGCAAACAGCAAAGTTTTGTGCCTTGTATTTGTATTTCTGTGAAATATTCAGCTGACTGGTCAGTAAAATAATTTATCAAGCTGGATGTCAGATGAGGTTGTCAAAATAGCAAAATTGACTTATTTTGCAGCATACTTAATTTATTGGGTTGGTTTGTGTTATGCTGTAACATTTCTGTGTAAAGAAAAATATTTTAATATTTCTGTAAAGAGGATACTACGTAACATTATTTTATTAAACAAAAAAATATATTACTAAAAATAAAGTTTATTCTTTTGAGAGAGTGATGAAAACATACAAGCGAATAAATAATTCACAGTTGCAAATAGTTTAACTTTACACAAATGAGCAGTGACACAACCACCAATGGGTGTGAAGACCGTGGAACTGACATTTAGTAGAGTCATCACAATCATATTTAGGTGCAGTTTGCATGTGGCCTTTGAAAACTGATAATTGTCCAATATGAGATGGGTGTTATTTCAAGTGGAAGGGAGTTATAAAGTGATCCTGCTTCTTGGTTGCATTATTACCTTGTTGTTCATAAAAGCCTTGAGGCACTGAATGACTTTGTGTTGATTCTTCTTATCCACCATTTCTTGGCTGGGGGGAAAAAAGAAAAGAAAAAAAAGAAAAAACAAGTGAAGCAGAGCTCAGTTGGTTACAAGACAAAAACAGAGTCAAAGAGTTTAGTTAACAAACTGTTATGACCTCAGGACTCATGATGAGGGTAGAACACACAACTAGTTTGAAACCCAAACCTTTGCTTAAATAAATGTGGGTAATGAAATTTGTTTTACTGTTTTTTAAGAAGGAGCTTCTCCAGCGTATCCAACAGGAGGCCCAGACCCTCATGGCCAAAACTCTGCACCCAGCTGAGAAGAAAAAAAAAAAAAAGTTAGAAATTCTGATCATTTTTAAAATACTATGGAATTCAAATATTCCCATCAACAGTTTGGTTACCAACATTCTTCAAAGTATCTTTTGTGTACAGCAGAAGAAAATAATTCACACAGGCTTGGTCCAACTTGAGGGTGAGTGAATTATTTCAGAACTTTCATTTGTGGGTAAACTATCCATTAAGTCAGGTCCAGCAGTTTACACTATTATCCCTAGAAGTAGATACTTTATATTATCTAAATAAACCAGACTGTATAACATGCCAGGAACGAACCCTAAGAGTCAATAAGCTTTATCAGAGTGGAGTTTGTCAAAACCCATTTATTGTCAGTAGGTTCCCACCTTCTTCAGCAAATTAAGCTCTCCCCTGGAGCTTAAAGTGAAAAGCATTGCTAATGGAGCAAAGAAGTTGATTTTAATTCTATTTAGACACATTCTCGCGCTCTACATCGCCATTGATTCGGCCTCTATTGTCTGTAGGAATTGCCACAGTGGAAATTAAACTCTACAATAACGAGAGGGAAAGCGTTTCGAGTGAGGCATTGATTAATAATGAGGAAATTCAATAAGCATAAACAAATCAATTAACCCATTGTGTGTAGGAAGTAGGGCTGTGTATCACCAGCAAAGTCATGTATACAATACGATACATATAATGGTACAAAGGCCATGATGCGTATCGCGATACAGAACTGCACTGAATTTCATCTCAGCAGAATTTAGTAAAACAGCGGTTTATTAAACACTACATACTATAGTGCCATTTCTAACTAAATATTGGCAGAGCAAATAAAATTTATTTAATCATCATATTTACATTGATGGAGGTTATCATTACACAAATTAACACTCTACGTTTACAAAATAAAAATGAGACGAGTCCTAAACTAATGCGCTGTATTCACTGTATCTCTTGGTGCATAAAGATCTGTAAAGTTGCATAGACTAAAAAGTCTCAAATATTTCAAATATCTCAGATATTCTTTAAAGTTAAGACTTTGCCATGACCCCCTAAAATGGGTCATTCACACACGCCCCCACATATCTACATCACTATGTGGAAATGCCGCCACAGGCGTGGTTACAGTAACCTCAGTTAGTGTTGAAGCAGCCATGTCAGGGAGATGCTGTGTGTATCTAGAGGAAAGCAAAAGGACTTTTGGCATTCCAAAAGTAGATGCATTTAAGAATCTTTAAGATTACTTAGAACCAAAAAACATATGTGTGTGTGTGTGAGAGAGAGAGAGAGAGAGAGAGAGAGAGAGAGAGAGAGAGAGAGAGAGAGAGAGAGAGAGAGAGAGAGAGAGAGAGTTTTTAGAAAACAACGCGTTTGAGAGAGGCGGGGCATTGAGGACCTACAATTATGTACAATAATGATGTTTAAAAAAGCATCACATGACCCCTTTAATGGGAAATTCAAACAATAAATACAGTTTTTATCATTATACTATTTGTTAATAGTATTATATAGAATTATGGTCCATTAATGGCCACTTAAAATATTTTATAATACTTCTATTACTTCGGAGGGAGGAGCTGAACATATTTTCTTCAACCTAATAAAGGCAGGAATCTCTGTGTGTCTGTCTGTCTGTCTGTTTGTTTATATTATGTTGAGAACCATTCATCCAATCGACTTCACGTGTGGCGGGTGTGTTGCTGTGGACCCAATGGAGTGCAGTGTTGCATTTTGGTGCAATATGGACACACGACACATTCAGAATTAATCAACTTTTAATAAAGTACAGAACAGCATGAGCCAGAAGCGGCACACCTCACGCATGCAGGGCTTACATGCTCTGAGAACTGACACTGGACTAGTGATACAAAACACACACGTCTGTTAAGAGCAATACTTTGAATATAGACAAATTATTATTAGGCTGGGCTACTGTATTATTTTTTCTAATGGCTGCCATATTCGCAAGTATTTTCCAAGCAAATTAAGTGCATGTTTTTATTATGTGTAAAATTATTGTTTAACATGGAGGATAAAAGCAGCTCGTTTTTTTTTTTACACCAACACTTACTACTTACAGAACTCAAACTTGATGTGTTGTTGTGGTAGGAAAGTTTAAAATAGCATATCTGGCACACTGCCTTTGTCTTTTCCTCACTCAATTCACAATGCTCCCACACAACTGAGGTCTTTGGCATTTTTGTCTTCTCTTCCAGATGAACTGAATCGTGACATTCATGACGTTCACTCATGGGTGATTCATAAGATGCTTTTCCACTATAAGGCCGAACGGTTCTCTTTGCTTAACCACTCCATTCCGTGCCGATCCAGGCCAGTCAGCACAGATACGGTTTCATTTTCCTCTGGCGCTTATAACGGAACTCTTTGGCATGCAATACAAATGCGTTAGTCGTTGCCTTGGTTGTGTAATATAAATAACGATATGGACGATAATCAGATATTTCTGTTTTTGGGACTCCTTTTTTATCTGATATTTGCTTAGTTTAATTACAGAAAAAAAGACATAACTCTAGATGTGAAAAATAAACAGAAGGCGATGACGGGTATAATATCAATAAGCACAAATGTTTCATCCACAGACCAAACTGTCTCAGACATTTTTTTTTTTTTTTTTATACTGAACATAGCTGTTTACTTGGCTGTTTGATCTAATAGGCGCTTCCAACCAACTATGGAGAAATTGATATCCAGGCAACAGAGTGGCGACATCACGCACATGCACTCCACAGCACGGCTGTCTAACAGTGCCTAGAATTCCAGGCCAAGAACAGTTTTGTAATCGTGCCGTACCAGGCTCACATGGAAATTCAACTGTAACCAGAACAGCGACAGAACAAAAACACAGATAATAAAATAATTAAAAAAAAAACAGAACAATAAACATATTGACAATTGTATGTGCAGGGATATTACAATAGACAGTTTTGTATATATTAAGTGCAAACTTGAAGTGTAGGCTAAGTATGTGTGTTAGATAAATTAAGTGAAAAGAACAAACTGAAATTGACATGACATACAGCAGAGTATGGTGACCCATACTCTGCATTTAACCCATCCAAAGTGCACACACAGGGCAGTGAACACACACACACACACCCGGAGCAGTGGACAACCATTTATGCAGTGGCGCCCGGGGAGCAGTTGGGGGTTCGGTCCCTCAGTCACCTCAGTCGTGGTATTGCCAGCCCAAATCTCAAACCCACAACCTTAGGTCAAACTCTTTAAACATTAGGCCACGACTTCCCCCAGTGTTATTAAAATAGAATTAAACTGAAAATATTCTATATATAATTTCTATTCAAATAATAATATATGCATGCATGTGAGCATCTATTCACCAACTTGTCATATAAGACCCATCTAGATTCAGGTAAAGGTAACTGAAAGACGCTTAAGCCCCTTCTCTTTTCCTCTGACTCCAAAAAAAAAATAAAAAAAATAAATACAAACTTACTTGCACTCAAGAAACTGCAATTTTACTAAATTTTTAGGTTGTGATTCATTGTGTCCTCACCATAATGGTCAAACAGAAACACTGGTAAATTGGTGGTTAAGCCCACTAAAATCAGGCAGGTACAAGCAATACAAAAGCTCATATGCCTTTGTCTGTGATCACTATGGACAAAAAAAAAAAAAAAAAAAGATCAGTGCTATGAACTGTTGATCATGTCAGTCATGGTGGGCTGGGTTGAGTGCAGTCTCACAGAACTGTGTGAAATTGCCTCCGTGTAAGTGTTGAAGAGCAGTGAGCATCAATAGCCAATTTTCAGAGAGCCAGTGTCAAGAGGCGTGGGTGTGCTTCCAAGGCTAAATTACAGACGAAATTGACCACATCCCGGAAACTGGAGACTAAGGAGGAATGGAGAAGAGAACGGAGAAGAGAGGGAAAGATAATGCTGACTGAGAGGCAATGCTGTCCTAGCTGAGCTGTGGCAGAATTGATGTCACCACACTTTCACAGACTAAAAAGAATTTGTGCGCCAATTTCATTTCAAAATACCAAAAGCAGGCTTCCAGACTGCACCTAAAGAATATTAATTTGAGAGTGATATTTTTGCTGAAATCACCACTGGCGACTATACAGATGCAGGTTATGACCTAAAACTTTGCATGTAATCCCTTTTTTCCTGTTTGTTTTGCAATCACATGCTTTATGTTGACGTAATAAACTAAGAAGATGCATATCAAAGTTTTCAAACAGTCCTCATCTCTGCCGAACACCAGCATTGATGACACATCTAATGTTTAACGAGCCAGACTTGTAGCCTAAAGTCGCAGGTTCGAGTCTTGTTTCCCTTGCAGGAACTGTAGGTGGGGGGAGTGAAAGACCAGCACTCTTTCACCTTCCACAATAAAATGCCCAACTGCTCCCCAGGCAGCGCAGCAAAAAATGGCTGCCGAAGATGAAGACGAGGAAGAATGCATCGGACTGGCATCAGACGAGTTAGACCATAACATATCAGCGGCTATATCGATAGTAATATTTGATGGGGAGAGACAGAGAAATGGGGAAAATCTGTAACTTTGACTGTCAATGCTACACGAGGAGAAAAGAGAACTCTCTGCATGGGAGACAGTCCTGTAGCCAGAAGCTTTCTCCAGACATTATGTACAACATACGACTGGATTCTTTAGCTGCGGAAAAAGTGGCAGGACATGCAAAGTATTGGACATTTAGAGGCAAACAGACACACGTGCAAACTTTGGAGATGGTTACATTCACAAAGAAAACAAAGATAAAGTGTGCCTGAACGACTTATTTCAGTAGAGGCAACGAGATCTGCAAGAATAGATTTTCCCCATTTTTCTGTCTATCCCCATCAAATGTTACTATCGATATAGCCTCTGATATCTTACGGTCTAACTCGTCAGACGCCAGTCCGATACATTCTTCCTCGTCTTCATCTTCGCTCAGTTTTAGATTAGGGATATTATTCAGTCTTATGTCTTTCATCTTCGCTCAGATCGTCTTCAGAATCAGTGAGCGCTTGTTCATAAGCATCCGACTTGTCGAAGAAGTACTTTAAAACATTTTCGGTTTAACGGTCACGGTTCAGCTCGTCTGCGATAATCTTTGCGATCAAATGGCCAAAACTTCTCCAAAGAAGACTACAGAGACTACACTTTCAGAATCTCATAACTAAAAAAGCCCCAGAACCGACTTGTGTCCCTACTTTCCATGGTTGGTCAAATATACAAAGTAAAAGTGGAGAAAAACAGTGTCTATTTCGAACACAGCTTGAACAAACTACAACAGGTAAAGCAGTCAGCTGTATGGACATTAAAAATATAATTAATAATTCTTGTTTATAATCAATACTAAAATGGCTTCTTATCAAGTTCTTTAGTCTATATTTTGTTCTGTTAATGTGTGAACTTCATATTATTTGTAGCACGCTTTCCATTATCAAGCTAATGGCTCCTTTTTTTGTCGGGAACCCTGCAAATTCAAAAGGTAAAACACTGCACTTTACAGGTGGATGTAAATGGTTGTAAGAAAACATACTGCAGCAGTGGGACTATATTTATTCAGTGTTTTCATTATGTATTATGCAACAAACTGCTACATTGGCCCTTGATCCAAAAGCAACAAAAAGACATGATTGTGTGCCTACCAATATCAGCACATATTGGGGATAAATGTCACCACTTCCCTTGAGTTAGAAGCACAGTCCTTCCTTTACTAAATGCAAATGAGTTGTAGGAAGATACGGCTTCTCGAACATGGAGGGATGCTGTTGTACTGTAGCGAGAACCCAGGGACCAGAAAAGCTATGATGAAGGGACCTGATACAAGCCACCATGTCCTAAATATGGATCTACATACTACCCTTTTTCTTTTATATCTTTCAGTTCAGTAACTAACTCTATAGGGAGCATCATGATTTCCATGATTTCTGAAAATATTTAACTTGTAGTCGTATAGAGGTGTGAGAGGGCGATGAAATCTCGGCCAGTCTTTTAGGTATTGCGGCTAATTGCAATGGGAGTTGAGGGCTCAGGCCCCCTAAGAGCTGGTTAATCACATCTCACCACAGAGGTAAATGTACCATAGTAACAAAATAATCAGCAGAGAGCAGAGTTATGTGTAGCTGCATACAAAAAAGCCATCAGTTTCTTTCATTTGCCAGCTTTTCTCTCTTATCCTATTGATTAGACAACCTTTCAATGGCGAGGAACGGGGCTTCCCACTGGGAGGAGATGGGAAGGAAACCAATGATCATAAGAGAGGGAGAAGAGGAGGAGAAAGAAGGACAGAGCTGATGAGAATGCAAGAAAGTTGAGTTATGCAGAGAATCAAAGCAGGTTCGCGGAGAAGCTATGAGGGCAATACAGAGGAAGAGAGTGTTTATGCGGTGAGAGAGAGAGAGCAAAAGTCAGTGTAATGTCTGTTCCCATCAAAATGCAGTCCTCGTCCAATTCTAATCAACAAGCTGCTTGCCTCCAAGCATCCACTAATCAAATCCTAGCATGTATGCCTGTGTGAATTCTCAAGGTGAAGCAAAAGGGGAGCTCACCCTGAATTGAATTTGTCAAATCGGACTGGAGCGGAGAAAACAGAGAAGGGGAGTGTAGTAGACCATCAACAAAACTCATTCGCTGATGGGATTCCAGCTCACGTCTAAATCAAAATGACAACAATGATGATGGTTATTATGGATGAAATGAACTGTTGGTTTAGTCGAATAAAGAGGCATGGACGTGTCACAACACTCAAATGAGCGTTAAATTAAAGACAATGTCGGTTTCCACAAGAAGCGTACATTTAGAAGCTGTGACGCCCTCATGCCGAATTCATCTCATTTGTAGGTTTATTTAATTAATTTATTTTTTATGGATGGAATAGGATTGGGAAAGTGTCAGTAATTGAAAAATCAGGATGGGAGGATAGTCGAGCGGAGCAAATTTCCGGCAAAATGGCATAATCAAGTAGTTTCTCAGGAATGAGGAAATAGTGGTGTGCAATAAAATGCAAACAGGATCAACAGAAAGAGTGAAACAGGAAAGGGAGACACCTTTATTCTGCACTTTACCACACTGTCACTTTCATCTTTCTAATTCACTTTATTTTGCACTACTGCTATTCCATTTTATTTGTTAATATTACTTGGGTTTTTGTGGGGACTACAGTATTTGTTATTTTTATTTGCACCATGAATCATTCACAACTACGATGCTGATCTAAACATACAGTTAAATAAAAATAATAAATGTGCATATCACTTAAGGGAAATAAAAAAAGCGATAAAAACAAAAGCTGAAAAATGAAGCAAGGAAAGTATACAGTACACTAAAGTTTAGGGTCAGTAAGATTTAATTTTTTTTAAGATTATTATATTTAAAAGTCTCTTCTGCCTACTTATTGTGAAATATTATTCAAATCTTCTACAATTTAAAACTTAAGATATTTTTTTTTTCAAACAATTTATTTATGTTACGGCAAAGCTGAATTTTCAGTCTTCGTGTCAAATAATCCATGAGCAGAAATCATCCTAACATGCTAATTTGGTGTTCAAGAAACATTTCTTATTACAATCAATTGAAAACTTTTTTTTTTAATCTTAATGCAGCATTATACACATCTTTACTGTCACTTTGTATTGTAATGTGTCCTTTTTGAATAAACTTAATTTTGTTTTCAAAAAATATGTTTTTGACCCCATACTTTTGAAAGGTTGAATATATAAGCACTGATCACCCCATTAAACATTAAAATACTATGAAAGTAAAATGCATTGTGAAAGCCATTTCCAATGAAAAAGTAATAAACAAAAAACTACAAACCAATTAGGCTACAACACAAATTAATCTTCTCATCAGCAACAAAGCTACAATTTAAATGTCCCGCGGTTACACTAAAAAAAGATTTATCATCTCATCCCACTTATTCAGTAACACTGTATATGTTGACATTAAAAAGGCTCCCTGATGTTGACAGCTAAAGAATGAGGCTGCAACATTCAGCAGTAAAATTCAATTTATTGTCTTGTTTTCTGGAAGAGGCCAATGGATGAAACCGAGCAGGCTTGGCCAAGGGTCTTGACAAGAGCTTCATTGAAATGCATAACTTAAACATGAGGAACCATATTCTACCATCATCAGCAGGGGAAACCCAGAGCAGAAGACAGGGATAATCAGTCAAAGATGGCAGCTGAAAAAGCAAAGGTGACTCCAGACCAACAGTGTGCCAGTTCCTGTCAACACGATGTGGTGGAGAGAGGCTAGTGATTGTTAGAATGAGGCAAGCGGAAAAGCAAAGAGGTTAGACGTGGCACCCTCCTACACGCCCTGCTGAAATCTTGCACGTTCTCACAGGCAGCAAATCAAGCAAAACACTTTCTCCCAAACAACTGTTATCTACCAGCATGTGAAGTTACCAGAAACAAAATTTCTTTTGAGACTTCCTCATATGAAATTAGCACCCAAGTCTGGCCGCCTGACTAAAGAAACATTTTCATTTCTTTCCCTCTCTCTTTTCAGCTGGTATGATCAGCCCAAGCAAAGGCAATCATTACCAGGACTTTTTGGTATCAGTAAGCCTGACATTAAACAGCAGCTTACATTCTTTTTCTTCTATGTTCTCCATCTTTCCTGCCCCCTCCTTCAAAAAAGCATTAGATTACAAAGGGGGAACATCTGGAGATGGACGTTCGTGTCAGAATAACAATATTAATCAATCCCACAAGTGCCGGCAGAAATAGCAGTCTTTTAAACAAAAGGCAAAACACTTTACCGCCACAGGAGGCTCCAATCAAGAGAGGCAGCATTGAGAGCAGTGTCCCACTGCTCATAATCACATAAAGTGGCACATTCGTTCCGGGGAAAACATGATGAAAATAAGCATGAGATGGTTTGCTCTTCTTTAGCTCCCCTTTGTGTTCTCTTCTTTTCTCTCATCTGTCTATATACTTCTGTCTTCCACATTCAGCATGCAATTTGTATGTTTTGATTAGTTACAAAAGGAGGTTAGGCAAATAGACATTTTTAAACTGGGGGCCAAGTGACCTAAAAGGGGCGATAAGGTGCTGGGGGAGGGGGAGGTCAGTGAAAAGAAAATGGAATTAAATTTACAAAATGTATTTTAAGGCTCTATGGAGGCAGTTTCTGGCCCAGAGTAAAAATAAATTTGAAAATTGAAAAAGAACACAAGGACAAAGTCACAACAAGTGATTTAAAGTCACATTGTGACAGTCACAAAGTAAAATTGTATTAGTTATAAGAAACAGTCACAATTGTCTGAAGTATTAATAAGATAATTTAACAATATTGTAACTATTTTTTTTGTACATTATAAACTAATGTAACAATTTTACTAGTTCACTGACAATATAAAATACAATAATTTATTTACATAAACCATGAATGAAAGTAAAATAAAATAAAAAATTATTTTTAGCACCGTTTTTAGAATTTCTATAATTTATGTAGAGCAGTGGTTGTCGATGCTCTCCATGAAGTACCTCCAATACTTCACATTTTGTATGTCTCCCTATATCTGGCACACCCACTTCAAGTCTTGCTGTCTCCACTAATGAGCTGGTAAGTTGAATCAGGTGTGACAGATGAGGGAGACAAACAAAATGTGCAGGGCAGGGGTTATTACAGGACAGGTTTGAGAACAGATCAGATTTGGTACTTGGAATACATTTCTTTTATAATAACCAATTTTGAAAACCCGTCTAACACTTAATGTTGCATTTCTATTACTAAACCAGGGCAGGACCAATGAGCAGAAACCAGTCAGCCTCCTGAGGAAGAGCCAGGGCAGAAGACTGGTACAAATATTTGCATTCATAACAACGTAGAGAAGGGAAGCAAGAAAATGTGATTGATGTGAAAATGTGAGAGCTTGGTCTGTTTGACCCCCGTAAGCAACCCTTCACTTTCATTAGCATCCTCCCACGCCCCGTACAACCAGCCTCTTCAAACACCTTCACCCTCTCTCTTATATCTCTATTTCATTTCTTATCTCCTTTTATCCCTCTTTATCCCCCTGTTTTACGCCTATAAAGTGAATGAGACACAAACTCACCATCTACTCCTTACAAGGGAGAATGGCTGTCATGCAAATCATTTCTTTTCAAATATCTGATGCAACCCCAAAGCAAGGTTGATGCATTCAAACTGACCTTCAAAAGCAAGGCAATATGCAGAATACCTGACCACAGAAATTGCAGAAATGTAACAGCAGTGAGTAAACGAAGATCAGTAGTTAGCTGGTGTTAAATATTAACGAGTTTTAGGGTTATGCTTGCGAAGGGAATACACGTCAGTCATGCTGAAAAGCAACATCACTGGAGTACTGCATGTCAGATCACCCACTTGTTTGAGCCATAAGCAGCGTAAGAGAGGAGTGGGAAGGCTGTCTCTCTCTCTCTCTCTCTCTCTCTCTCTCTCTCTCGTAGTTGAGCATTATAAACACTGGAAAACAAATTCATCATCCCATTCCCAGGAAACATAAATGGTCATAAATCACAGAGAAAAATGAGGCGCCTTATCTGGGTAAATTCACGGCAAAGGTAGCTTGACTTCTCTTTTCCCTCTGGAGTCTCTACCCCAAGGCTGCATTACCCATGTTAGCACTGCACTGGGTCGGAGCCGCACTGAGACGAAAATAAAACATTAACTCCAAAGTCCTGCAGCGCCCCCAGGTCTTAAACATCCGTCTCGGCCTATTTTTCCCTCACCCTCCAAAAGGGAGAGAGTCTCCTCTGCGAAGAGGAGACTCCAGAACCTACATTGTGAAGTAGTTGGAAGCGATAAGCAGGAATATATTTATAAAGGCATGTATGAAAGTGTATAATTCACAATTGCTCCATTGCACAGCTGAAATTAGTTGGATTGAGACAGAGTATAACAGAATTGGTTGAGGATTGGGCAAACTCTTTTGAATAGCTCATCAGCGACAGCCTATGACAGACAAAAAATAATAATAATTTGGATTACATTGTTTAAAAGGTTAGTCATTGTAAATGCATCCCAGAAGAACAAAAAAGTTGAGGGATGAGCTATGAGAAAACGAAATATTAAATAAAGACATTTGCAGGTTAATATATATATATATATATATATATATATATATATATATATATATATATATATATATATATATATATATATATATATATATATATATTTTTTTTGCTTTAAGCCAGTGGTTCTCAACATGTTTTACTCGAAGGCCCCTCTCCTCTCTAAATCAATACCGCAATTGTCTTTACTTTGATTACAATAGTCATCCATCAAAACTTTTCTAGCGCAACAATGGCATGCTTTATTCAGTTGAGAGGTGTAGATTGTGTCGATGTTCCCTCTAATTAACAAAATATTCTTTATACTTCTACAGCGCACACACAAAAAAAGTGGGTAACTTAACTGTAATGTGCTATTTATATTTAATTTGATCCTTGATGTAACTGAATGATGCACATTTTAGGTTACCTGAGAAAACAATTCTTACAGTGCTGTTCTACCAAGAAATGTTATTAATATATATATATATATATATATATATATATATATATATATATATATATATATATATATATATATATATATATATATATATATATATATATATATATCTCAAGCAGAATAGTTCAATTCATTATGATATAATATTATAAAAATATGAAGCTGATATTTCTCATGAGAATTCCCTTTATGATGTCAATTCATTAATTAGGTTTATAAACAATATAGGCCTAATTTAAAACTGAAACCAAACTGAAGCATTTAAACTGAGATTTGTAAGTTAAATATTTAAAAGAAACGAGAACAAGTGAATTATTTTACAGTTATCCAAGTAGGGTTTAAAGTGGTAGACTTTGTACACTACTATCTGTAAGTTACTGTAAATGTCTCAAATTCGCAGAGAAAAGGGAGGTAAGCTTTCCCCTTATGACGTCATAAGGGAAAGATTCCATATCGGCCCGTCTGAGCTCTCATTTTCTCAAAGGCAGAGCAGGACACCCAGGGCTTGGTTTACACCTATCAAAATTTCTAGCCACTGGGGAACCATAAACAGGCTTGGGGAACTCATATTAATGTTAAAAAACCTCATAAAGTTAAATTTTCATGTCATGGGACCTTTAAAGGCTGAGATGTGAAGTTTGTCATTTTATAAAACATTTAGTTTTTGTGAAAGCCTGTATCTGAACTATAAATCATGCTTTTTACAGTAATTTTAACTTTATTTGTGCAGGTCTTAAAGTCTTACATTTGAGTTTAGATATCCTGCAGATGTTTTTAGGTATATAATTGTCCAGACCTTGGCTGGTGAGGAGGGTTCATTACTGGACCTCAAGCAATTTTAGTTTAAGAACCCTGATATAAAGTGACATATTAACCGCACACTTGATGTTAAAAGTATTTTTAGATGAATTAAAGAAATAATAAAATAAAAAACACTTATTAAAAAATAAATAAATCAAGTTCTAAGTCTTGAACCAAACAAACAAGCTCCAAGATGAAGGAGCATTTTTTTTTACTTTTTTTTTAAGCAAATAAACTACAATCCTATGAAGCTCAACAATCTTAAAGTCCCAGTTATGCCATTTTGAACACTGTTTTTCATGCTGTGTGTAATGTAGCTGTATGTTAATGTAAATCTGCAACATTTTAAAGCCAAAACTGCGTGATAAAGCTATTGTCTGAATAATAACTAACTGACAATTATATTTCTATAAAGCGTTCAAAATACAGAACTATGGCAATGGGCGTATCATTTTGGATACATGCTGTACGCGGTAGACCAATCACAACAGACTGGGCCATCAGACTAATCAGAGCAGAGTAAGCACACTGGAAAGGACAGATTTGGAGAGACTTAATCTAAATACTGCTCTGAATTCATTGTTTGAGAATTGTTGGCCAACTGAGGTGATGATAAATGTATATTTTGAGAAAACTAAAGTTTTTTTTTTTTTTTTTTTACATGCAAACAAAAACATCTAAGCCTATGGAGCCAAAAGAGTATCAATAAAGATAAATGCACACACTACATTCACATATGCACACATAGGATTCATACATGCACACACATAATTCATAAATACACACACAGGATACACAAATGCGCACAAAATTCACAAATGCACACACAAAATTTAAAAAGCACAGAAGATTCACAAATGCTTACAAAATTCAGAAATGCACACAAAATTCAGAAATGCACACACAATTCAGAAATGCAAACAACATTTACAAATGCACTCAAGATTCACAAATGCACAGGACAAGATTCAGAAATGTATTTCTGATGCACACACACATATATCTTGATTTACAAACTGCTTGCGGTTCTGTGAACTTCACTGCATTTGTGTGTGAATTTTGAGACTCCTCTAACTTGGCTCGACACACAAATGCCTTTTTTTTAAACAGGGAATGATCTGCAACCAATCAGATATCTCCCTTGTTTGAGCCAATCACAAGAATGCACCCCACGTGGGGGATTGTTTACTTATAAGCCAATCAGCGAACGACTCACTTTCCTCAATCAGCGAACGATTCACTTTCCTCATGCAGCAAAGACTCACTTTCCTCATGGAGCAAAGACTCACTTTCCTTAGCGAATGACTCACTTACATCACGCAGCCGGGACCCACTTTGCGCAGCAGGAGACTCACTTTCTGCAGCCGGAGAGTCACTTTCCTCTCGCAGCGAACGACTCACTTTCCTCACGAGTCATGCAGCGAACGACTCACTTTCCTCACGAGTCACGCAGCGAGCGACTCACTTTCCTCAGCGAACGATTCACTTTCCTCACCCAGCGAAGTTGAGCGAACGATTCCCTTTCCTCTCGCAGCGAACGACTCACTTTCCTCACGAGTCACGCAGCGAACGACTTCCTTTCCTCACGAGTCACGCAGCGAACGACTCCCTTTCCTCAGCGAACGATTCACTTTCCTTTACCCAGCAAAGTTGAGCGAACGATTCCCTTTCCTTACGAAGGGCGACTCACTTTGCGCATCTGGAGAGTCACTTTCCTCTCTCAGCGGACCACTGACTCTCTCTTCATGTAGGGACCGAATATTATAATTAAAGGGACTTCTATATTGCATCCAAAAGAATATTTAGATATATTTAAAATATTCAAAAAGGTGTAAAACATTTTTTTTTACTTTTATTAAAATATTTCAATAAAATGACATAATTGCCTATTGCAAATTTATGAATCCATGGTTAACTTTTTTTCTGCAGTCACAGTCTGGGCTATATGTATTGAGACATTTTTAAATTTATATTGTGTAAAAAATAATAAAAAATAAACCTGAATTGTAATCTAAACATCTGTATTTCCATACAATTTCATAAATAGGCTGTGTGAAGGCGTTCATGTGATTGGCTTATAAGTAAACAACCATGTGGAGTGGAGTGCGTTCTTGTGATTGGCTAAAAGAAGGGAGACATCTGATTGGTTGCTGATCATTCCATGCATTTGTGTGTCGAGCCAAGTCAGAGGAGTCTCAAAATTCACACACAAATGCAGTGAGGTTCACAGACCACAAGCAGTTTGTAAATCAAGATATATGTGTGTGTGCATCAGAAATACATTTCTGAATCTTGTTCTGTGCATTTGTGAATCTTGAGTGCATTTGTAAATGTTGTTTGCATTTCTGAATTGTGTGTGTATTTCTGAATTTTGTGTGCATTTCTGAATTTTGTATGCATTTGTGAATCTTCTGTGATTTTTACATTTTGTGTGTGCATTTGTAAATTTTGTGCACATTTGTGTATCCTGTGTGTGTATTTATGAATCATGTGTGTGCATGTATGAATCCTATGTGTGCATATGTGAATGTAGTGTGTGCATTTATCTTTATTGAGACTCTTTTGGCTCCATAAAGCCAGCACATAAAACAGAGATCATAAGAGCAGCTTACATTGATGTTTGTACAAATACCAGAACAATTACTGATATAACTGCTACCATGAACAAGAAGCACTTCTGAATTAGCAAAAAACCATCTCCATCACAACATAAAATCAAGTCTTAATGCATCAATACCATTGATGTCATTCAAATATACATTACTAAATGCATTCAAATGGGCAAATGATGCAAGTATATTAACACTCTTGGAACCACTGAATGAGGAGATGCAAACAGACCATTATATCTTTATGCAATCATTCTTTTTTTCTTTACACATTTTAGTCTTTCCTGTTCTCATTCTCTGTGGCCTTGTTTTGACTGTGCATGAATAGATTAATCTAAATGACCTAAATTTGTTCCATTGTGTGTGGGGGAGCTGCTTCCAGTTCAAGGTTTTCATCTTACATCTACATGACATCATCTACCATATACTTTTAAGTACTGTAACAACTAAATTAGCATTCGAGAAAAGATGGTGTGAATGTATATCTTTAACACACTCCAGAATGACACCAGCAGACTATTTTGGTACTTGTGTGATCAGGTGTGTGTGTGTGTGTGTGTGTGTGTGTGTGTGAGAGTGAGAGAGAGAGAGAGAGAGAGAGAGAGAGAGAGAGAGAGACTTCACTGGTGTGTGAAGCTCAGAGGCAGATTAAAGGAATGAAAAAAATCTAATTAATGCTAATGCAAAATTAGTGCTAATAACCTGAAACCATTGAAATTATTATTTTTAACAAATTACTCAAGATGGCATTAAATCAAAGTCTTATCGAGCGAATGATCTCAAGCTGAAACATACTTATTCTGTTTCTGTACTTCTGTCGAGGATATTTGAGTGTGTGCACATGTCTCTGTGCTTCCTGCAGCATTAGGAATCTGACAGAAGTATTAAAGAAAAACAGAGTCATAACTCATGGTGCACAAGCCCACAGAACATCACTACAAAACCCATATTACAAACTCCCAGCTCAATTTCCTGTTTGTCTCCAAAGCAATCCACACTTTTGATGAAATTACTGTCTGTCTGCCATCTTAAACATGGGCCATTATTCACAGGTCCCAGCTACCTGTGGCAGACAGACAATCGTTTCTTTGTTTCTTACCCAGCATATCTTAAATCTAACATCTAATGTGGGGTGCAGTGTTATGTAGGATTCTGCAAACATTCTCTTAATCCACATTAGATGCATAATCTAAGGATTGCTGAACTTGAGCAAAAAGCCTTCAAACTAGTCCAAAAAAAGAGCAAGAGAAAGCAAGAGCGAGAGAGACAGACAGAGAAGAACTGAGTGACATGACAGTTCTCTGCAGTGGATGAGAATATGATGACTGCACAGGGAGAGCTGGGTATATAAATTAAGGAAATTCAATACACACCCATGCACATACCTTTCAGTACACACAACACACAGACAAGCATCAAAGCTAACTTGGCATTTTAAGTTAAGCACTGGTGTCCACTGTGCAGACTCTCCATGCAACAGCTTGTTATTTTTCATACGTGCAAACTCACAAGAGGTCAAAAAGGTGACAGTTCGGAATATGACCCTTGTAGGGGGGTCTGGGGTAGGGGATCTTAAAGTCAGAAGACAATTTTTGAGAATTTAACATGTAAATGAAGTGCTCTGGTGTACTCTGACAACAAAATAAAGGAAAAAGACAACATATTATTCAAGTAAAAAAAAAAAAAAACATCATCAAACAACAAAAGTCATCGCGGCAAGTGTGAAACATACAAAAGTGTGGGCTCTCGTTACAAAACCAAGCGACAGTGTCAGATGGGAAATATGCAGTAGTGTAATAGTGAATGGAGGAGACAAAACAAGTAATATAATGAAACATTTACTAAAAAACACACATCATCTACCTCAAACAATGCACTGTATTATGTCTCGCGGCTCTAGCTCCAACTGACTCCAAGCTCTCAAATGTCAATTCAGCTGTAGAGTTACACTCACGAGACACTGCACTTATTTGCAATCACAAAATAACATTATTTGTGTGTGCTTTAAGGCCTTGCCGGTGAAACGTTTTATTTGCGTGCTGTTCTAACATGTACTTATTCAGAGCATGTCCACCCAAAGCGTCCATACACTAAAAGGCCGGTCAAACAGCACCTGATTATTTAGTTATAATAGTTATTGTCTGATTGTGCTAATACTGTCAAAAACACACAATGTTTACATATAAACACAGTTAATTATGCATAAAGTGAAAGTAAACTGGCAAGAGAGAAATGCTTGCATCTCTTAAAGGGACAGTACCTAACATACTGCAGCTTGTCATTAAAGGGATAGTTCACCCAAAAAATTTAATTTACATTGTTTACTGTCATGTTGTACCAAAAACATACTCTAGTTCCGAAGAAAAATAAACTTTTCAGAACTAGACGTTTCATGTAAATTACATATTTTGACTAAAAACTGCAAATTATGCCAAAAAGCAAGTAGTTTGCAGGTATATTTTAATTCTTAAAACATTTCTTATTTGCTGAAATTGTTTTTATTCATTTCTTATTGCTGGAATTGTTTTTATTTATTATTTATTTATTGCATTATTCAAAAGTTTGAGGGAGATACGATTTTTATAATCCGAGGTCTTTCATAAATCACCACGGCTACATTTATTAGTAATAATGATAATAATATTATGAAATATTGCATTGTAAATCAACTGTTTTCTATATTAATATATTGTAAAATGCAATTTATTCCTGAGATGGCAATGCTGCATTTTCAGCAGCCATTACTCCAGTCTTCAGTGTCAAATTATCCTTCAGAAATCATTTAAATATGCCAATTTGGGGTTGAAAACATTTGTGCTGCTGAATGTTTTTGTTGAAACTAATAAAATTTTTCAAACAATTTATATAAAATAGAAAAATTGGTAATGGCAATTTAATACATCTGTAATGCGGTGTAAGAAAATATTGATACACGTGAGTATTGCAATATTTTGTTTGGCGATACTGTATCGATTCTCAAAAACAATATTGATATTTAAAAAAAAAAAAAAATGGCAGTTGTTTCGTTTCGCTAGATGGCAGTCTTCATCTCTGAAAAAATCCTGAGTGACAGGAAATACTAGCATTAGAGCATGCCACTAATGTTGGAGTTAATGTAGTTCGCTGCTAAAGATGGAGGGCGAAAGATTTGTCCCAGTTCATGTTTCGTTGTACAAAGCTGAAGTGTGCAGTCATTTGGGCTTTTGTGGTAACGTCCACTGCGGGACTTTGGTGCTGGTGCTTCCTCGGTTCCGCCGCTTGCCACAACCCATTTGAAGAGGCTCGCGCAGGTGGGAGGGTCGGCACACTGCTGCAGCTTTCTCTTATTTTGGGGGTGTTGGCGGTAACTTTAGTTTGATGTCTGACAATAATTAGATTTTTTTTTGCCAATTAAACTATTTGTGGCTGTAATGTTTTGAGCCAAAACTAACTCAGATAGTTATTAATATATACCCTTTACATTGCACAAGGCTTAATTTCTAGAAGAAATAAAAATCCATTTAAAGTAATTTAACTATGTGACATAATATAAAACCAATACTAAAATGTTCAGAAAAACATCCCTGTTAATGCAAAAAGTTTTTTTACCGTTTTGTGTTTTATAATAATTTTACAACTTTTAATTTATGCAATAATTTAAATCCATTAAACGACAACTCCATTTAATCTAAAGGTATCAAACCAATTAACAGAATATTATTCAGTATAATGCACAAGGCTTAGTTTTTCACATTATGCCTCGTTTTTGTTTTAATCTGTAATGAACAAGTATTTTATTTTTTTAAATGCAAAAAAAAAAACTGTATAATCCTTTTTTAACAAAAGGCAAAAAGCTAATAAATAAATCAACCAATATTATACTGATAAATAACTTATATTGCCTAAATTATCCCAAATATACACCGATCAGCTGCTCAATTATACATTCAGACAACCCACCAGCTACTTAATTTAGAACATTTTTAAATTGAAATACTTCAGTAGTCTTAATGCCTGTATATAACATTTGACATTTCTTCAGGATGAAAAAAATATATATTCTTGAAAACTATACCATTGTTAGAACAGAACAGTAAATGTTCCTTTTTCGCCTTACAAGAAAGGAAAACGTCAAAACCAGCGCAATCAAACCACAGAACGGTGACTGATTTCAGCTATACCTACACTTGCACAAACGACAGAACGCTCTCCATCAAAGCAGAAAGCAAACTTCTCTGTTAAGACTTCACAACAGTGTGAGTCATGCTAAATGCTTTAGCGCTGAGTTATGGAAGTATACAGGAGGCCAGTGGGCTAGAGGAGAAAGCGAGAGAGGGAGAGAGAGCTGCGGCCAGAAACTCAATAAGCTGACATTTGAATTGCAAGAAAATGAGGCCCTAAATAAGGCTGAAATGGCTGGATTAGAAATTCAGATTGATAGGCCTGTCTGGAGCCGTTCAGAGGGCCTCCCCCAGTGCACCCTGGGAAGTCTGTACTTTCAGTAGGAATGCAATTTTTTTTTGTTGAGAAAAGCCAATTTAGCAAAGTCCGTACGTGAGCAAGCAGAGAAAAGATTTGCATCCAAGTGAGCACGCTGAGGGAGAAAGAATCACCATGGCAAATGAGAAGCAAAAATGTAAGCCTGTGCTCACCTAAAGTCACATTTGGTTTTGAGTATTCACATTCAGTAGTCTATTTGCAGGCTGTCTCCCTATTCAAATGCACACAAACCAAAATGAATCTGGGTGACAGTTTATTGGTATGAATTTTATTCAGCCTCAGCATATATAAAATCGATCACAGAAACTACTTCCGCCTGGAAACAAGACTTGAAAGGCAAAGGACAAAATCACAGGTATAACAGAGAAAAACTGGGCTATATAATAAGAGCAAGTGCTTTGTTCAAGCAGCTGCACTATACGACATGAAAGAAACCTGTGAACCTTTATAAAGTGTCACATTTTAAAAGACAAGTCTGAACTTACCAGCTATTTCCCTGCAAAACTAGCTGTGAAAAATTAATTGGTGAAAAATGAAAACGAATTAGTTCTTAAATGTATTCAGCATGGCACTAAGCAGCATGAATGGTCATTCCATCAAAGTAAGAGAACGGGAGGAAAGAAAAACTCCCTGGTGAGTTAAGGCTAGAAGACAAACATGAAGCTGCCTTAATCAGTTAAACTCAGGGAGGTAATTTAAGTTTGGCTCGATCAATAGCACTGTCTCTGAACGCCAACCTCTCGTCAATAAAACACGAGCAGCGATGAGAGCAACCGAATTGCTGGTGTCTAAATAACGAAGGCACTCTGAAATATTTTCTGACCTTGGTGTGACAACCGATCAAAATATAATTTTAATGCATAATGCGGATTAAAAATTCCACCACGTTAAATGAAAATGATCAAGTGCAAGCACACCCACAACATATCAGATGAGCAATGATTAAATTATTATTTACAGTAAGCTAAAAGGTCTCAAGAGTTAGAAGACAATGAGACTGTGCTAATTATTTATGGCTCTTGGGAAATTTATACTAATTTAGAACTGTGGATATGGTTTGTGACCTATACATAATAGAAAACAAAATATCAGATTCCAGTATTTCCAATTCATTAACCAGACTGTGGCAGCCCACAATTTCATAATAAAATGAAAATATATGTATTCTTAGTTCTATAAATTCTTCTCATTATATCATAACACTGACTTTAGTGCCACTCTTTTGGCAAAGTATCTGTCAAACAAACTAAAACAGCGCAATATGACTTTATCCCAGGGGTGGTCTCTTCAATAGGGTGATAGGGCAATGCACCACCAAAGTGTGAAAGGAAGGGATTTTTTTCCATCACATTCAAACAAAGTGTTACACTAGCTGTCACTGTTCTAGACTGTTTGTTTTGCCTCTGGATATTTAGCACCATCAGCGTCAAGTCCCTTTTTTTGGGAAATTTCACTCCGGCTGAGAATCTCACCAAATGTTCTCAGACTTTAAGAAAAATTGCACGGTCTGCAATGCAATCTGTGTGTTCTAGGAGGCCTAGCACTAACATGCTTTCATCATCAAATGTAAACTTACCTTGTGGAATGATTGGTTGGAACAAACGCCTCTGTTAATAATCTTTAAACTGAAGCCAAGACTAGTCTGCACTGCCAACACACCAGTATCTCACCAATAATAGATTTGATGGATGACAACTGTTATGGAGGTAAAGATGATTATAGTGACATGCAGTAGTCATACATTATTAGACACATGCGAGTCCAATGTTATTAGTGTGCAAACAAACAAACCATGTATGTGCGCGCTCTGACAGCTTTTTACACATGCGCATTTGAGTATGGTCACATCTGGCAATTGTTATATAATGGACACCCGCTGAAGATGCATGTTTTTATAAGAGTTTGCAATGGTCAGTGCTGTTTAAGTAGACACTTTAACACAGAACACTCACTCCTTTAAATCACCACATTCGAAAAAATTCAGAATATTTTTATTTCCTTTCTTAACTTGAGTTTTGCTCTGTGTAATAATTCTGAATGGATCTATATTCACTTATATGCAGTCAGGTTGAGGAGACTGGTATAGTGGTTTCTTGGCATCTCCGTGTGGTTCTGTTTGGTATTGCAGCTTGACTTGTTATAGAAAATGTTATAAACAAATGTGACATTTATTTTCTCCTCTCAGTTTTTGCTGATGCACTGTATACATAAAATGTGAATTATGAAAATTAAACAAAGTAATTTATCTTGAAAAATTTTCACAGAAAAGAGTTTTGTCCAGTCATCCTCCAATCATCCAAACTTAATTTTGAACTTGGTTTAAAAAATAATAATTATTATCTTTAAAATGTTAAAAGTCTTAATATTTTTCCTTTTGTTAAACTGGAAAAAAATCATACTGGGATGTATGCTAAAATTGTTGGATGTAGTAATTTACCTAGACAAATTTCCATCAGCCACCACTGTTTTATCCCCTACAAGACTGTTTGTGCTGTGCATTTGAAAGGGAAGTGAATAAACTATTATTATTATTATTATTACTACTATTATTAATAATTGTTTAGCTTCCAAATTCACTAGTGTGAGTGTAATTTAGACTGAGACACTATATCACAACTAAAAAGAGGGTTAAGTCCCTGTGGCGAGTGGGGCGGGGCCGAGAGGCGTGGGAACGAGGAGTGAGGCCAGGTGTAGTGATTGAAGATGAGCTGCACCTGAGCCCCACCGCCGGTATCGAGTCCCACGTAGGAGATGGAAGGATATAAAACTGGAGCGACGACCGTGAAGGACGAGAGAGGACCAGGCCTGGGACATTATTGTATGTTTGCTTTTTATTTTGTGCACACCAGTCGTCCGTGAGGGGCTGGTGCGCTGTTTTGTGTTTATTTTGTGTCATTAAAGTTCGTTTTGATTGTGCGCCGGTTCCCGCCTCCTTCTTCCCGATGATCACAAAGGTCATATTGTTACAGTCCCCTTAAAATTTCAAGTAGATTTTTGCTTTTGGTTTGCATACTGAACATGGGTTGGAGCTCTTATAAACTCTCATAGTGCACAGATAGGTGAATTTAACTATGTAAAAAACTTTCTATTTCCTCCCGGGGTTTGGGGTCATGTCTCTAGACCGCCCCTAGAGGTAAAGAGGTCCACCCATCACAATCTCACAAAATAATGTGGGAAAAACAGATTCTGTACCATTTCATTATCTGCA
This sequence comes from Carassius auratus, assembly GCF_003368295.1. Taxonomy (NCBI): domain Eukaryota; kingdom Metazoa; phylum Chordata; class Actinopteri; order Cypriniformes; family Cyprinidae; genus Carassius; species Carassius auratus. The sequence continues at coordinate 14,789,949 of NC_039278.1, read as the reverse complement.
TTATACTAGACTAGGGGTTAATGTATGTAACCTCAGACACAAACTCTCATCCCTGCATTACTGCCCCAAGGCTAAGAAGCTGTGCCTTTGGTTTGTAGTGGGGGTACAGAAAATAGAAAAAGTTGTATAAAAAATAAAATAAAAAAAGGCTGCGGGGAGACCAGGAGAACCATACAGGGATCAACACACTTGCATGCATGTACATACACAGGACACACAAGCACCACACATTTATTCACACTCAAAAACAACACATACAGAAAAGTCAAAGCGGTACCTCAGAGGGTAATGTGTTGCTGCTGATTTACAAAAAGTTTGTGTGCTCTGGATTGGGTCATTCTAATCCTCTCCTGATACTTTCCTGTCAGTTCTCCACAATAGTTTGAAATAAATACAATGAGTGATGCTACAGCATGCTAAGAAATCCAGGTGCTTCCTCTTGTATTTTGTTTGACCCTCTTCTGCTCTCCTCCCTTTTCTACAAAACTTGAAAGACACTAAATATCTCAAAAATGCAGGGCAACTGACTCTCTCCCCATGTCATTTCCAGTTATTTGTGATACCTGGATAAGGATCTTTAAAACTATTTTTCATGAAAGTTGCACTCAAAAAAGCTATTTCTATTCATTTCGTCTCTTCGCAGGCCTGTTAAAAACAGATTCCCTGATTGGTTTCCATGACCTTGGGAACCCATTATGCAATAGGGCTGGGTATCAATACTCGAAAATGTACTGATTTAAGTTAACTTCGATTCACAAGCCCGACATTTGATTCAGATTAATGTGTACATTTTGTTTATAATTTCCATTTTGCTGACATATGGTAGAAATTATCTCTTTGTGAAAGGCACATCACATCTTTTTGAAATTTCAGACAGGCAGAAGGTCTGAAACACTGCTTACTCAGGATTTATTTAACTTTTTATTGGTAAGTTTTAAATTTGCATATTCAAAGTATAATCAGATGGATCCAATGGTAAATTCATGTCATGTTTTACCTCATGCACAACTCCAGATCACAGTTTACTATTAAGATAACAGCATTTTGCTCATGGAATTTCATCATACAAATGTGACTGGACATTAATGATGTAAATTATACTGGTCAGTGATTCAAACCCCCCAAAAAAGTCTATTTTCTAACTATTCATTAAATGAACAAGTTCATAAGTGTCTTTTGTTATGAAGTTGCCCAAACAAAGATTGCAATTACTCAGAAAATCAATATTTTTATCCAGTCTCTAGTCTTCTTTCAGGTCTTGACGCTATAAAGTGATCTCCACAGCTCAGACTGTCATATCTAAATCCAACCTAGACTGCTTTATGATAATTATGCCTGGAATTTTATATTAATTTGCCTAGGACAATCTGGATGACATCCTCTCTTCTCATCTTCTCTTTTCTTTCATCTCTGCTCATACCTATCTCTGTCAATCAGCGGTTTAATTAAAATCATTAATCATTTCAGCTTAAAAATCATGCTGCTTCTGATCAGATCAACAAATACTGCAAACTTATGGGGTGTGGGTGTGGGGGGGCAATTAAAAGGTAGGTAAAAGTCATTAACACAGGTTGATGCAGACCTCAAATTAGAAGGCAAACAATTTGATTCAAGCAACAAGGATGAAGGAAACATGCCAGGCGCATTTGCAAAAGAGATGGAATGAAGCCCTTGTCAGTGATGACTAATAGGAAAAACGATCTGCAGAGAATTATCAAAGAAATAGAGTGCAGAGATATGTCCAACTGATGCTGGCTGCGGTCTCCTAAAGATGTCACAAAGCCAAGGCTCAGAACCTCTCCACTTGGCTCACGAAGTCACTTGCTATTGTGTGTCTGACAAAATAACAAATCTAAAGCCTTAAACCTGAAGGTCAGTTTTAATACAAAATCTAAAACCAATTTCCACCTGTTTGTCAGCGCCATTTATCACCTTCATTTAATACAATTATGTCCCCTACACAAACGCCTCGGCTCAGCACGAGAAAGAAAAAGGGCAAGGGTGTGTGCATGACTATGTGTGTCCATGGGTTTGGGATTCCGAGGGGAGCAAGTGAGGGTTGTGGGTGTGAGTCTTCATTCGAGAGAAGTGGGAATTACTTCAGCCAACTCGTGCAACGAGAGAAAGTGTGAGGGTGAGGATGAGACAGAGACAGAAAAGGAAAAACCTGATAATAATGCAAAAAACCTGCACACGTGTCAAAACAAAAGCTGCTAGCTGAAATCAGGAGTGAGAGAATGGCTGACCCCTAAGAGGAGGTGTGGGATCTGCATTCACAAGTAGAAACGGGTCACGAGGGGCGAGAAAATTGAGAAAATGGAAAGAAACAACTGATAAGCTGAAGAAAAATGAACAGCACAGACAAACATACTTTCCTGAAGCAAAGACAATTCTGCCTAGATAATTGCTTGTCCATCAGAGAATTAAATGAGACATTATCTCAATTTAATACAATGAAAAGTAATGCGAAGGAAAATGTAAAATCCTGTCATGAATTACATTCAAACCCATATGACTTTAACTTTCTTCCGCTGATCACACCAGGATGTAAATGAGCAGTAGTGACTTGCTGGGGGAGGCACGAGGAGTACAATTCAATGTAAATAAAATTCATAATTAGTTTCAGTTCATGTCACAGAATGTATATTTTTTGGTTTGTAATTTCACAGCTGTAATACCATAACTGCTTTTCTATCGTGAATGTGCCCAATCTGCTGATGTAAATACAACTGCTAGGTGATAGAGAAGGGGAGGGGGAGGCCGGGGGAGAGCTGAGCTGTAATGCCTCCATTGGTGTAAAAATAAAGAATTTTTTTTTTTTTTTTTTTTTTTGTGAAACAGCATCAAGTGTTCACCTTCAGCACTGAGAAGTGTTGGAAAAAAAACCTTGCAAAGAAGGCTAGCTCCATTTTAACAAGACTTTTTCCATTTGCAATATTTTTTATAATTTTGATATATCGTGCAGCCATATTTTCAGTGATCACAGATTGGAAAACTAAGGGGTCTTACAGAAACATGGCAGAGGGAAAGAGGAAACCGAAAAAGTGACATAGCGGGCCAATAACAAAAACAATTCTCCTTCCCTTTCTAAAATAACTTGTGCAGAAACTTTTTTTATTCTTCATCCTGGTTCTTGAAGAGAACTGGTAGCCCATTTTATTGGACCCAAGGGAAATCACATGCTTTATATTCCATCTCCCCACACATGTCAGGACAAGAGCACATCTGTCCAGAGTTGACACTGGGATAAATAAGATAAAAAAAAATTAAGAAAAAAAAAGAGGAAAAGGGGGTGAGGGTGAGAGAGAGAGAAAGAGAGGGGAGGGGGATGAAAATGCTGATGATTACACACAACAAGACTATGATTTTTATGTGATATCAATAGCTGTTTCAAAACCTAGTGAGTATAAATACTCAGCGTTTTGAGGCATCACAGGCACATTCCTGAGACAGAAGCAGTTGAAAACAGTAGGGGACAATTCTGCAGTCTTGTGAAACATCCTGAGACCAAATCATACATACCCTTAGCAGCTCAATTTAAAATTTTATGAAATTAGAACAACAGAACAATGTAGATACTAAACGTTACTTATAGAAGTAGAGTTTTCCTTTTCTTTTCTTTCCAGAAAGACATTTCATCAACTGGACAATCAGTGTGTTTTTAAACAGTACAATCCACTGAACGCATGCACATCTAACCCTCACAGCTGTTTTCATTCAAGGTTTTTTTTTTCATGATTTTAGTTAAGAACGTCAGGTACTGTATGGCAAAATGATAATCCTGTTAAGAGAGCCATAAGAAAGGAAAAAATGACCATCCATCCACTACGCCCTGTCCTCGATTAGGTCATACCATTCAATATTTAACCAGTCACAGTCAGTGAGTGCGATGAGGCCTGCTACATCAGAACAGGTGTCTTTTCAAAATCATTTAGCATTCTGCTGTTATGGGAGGATGAACTCCTGAACTGACACAAAAAAGGATTGAGGGAGTGAAAATCAATGTCACTCAATGACGCACACAGTTAATGGAAACATCATTCACTCATCCAATCAGACACCTCGCCTGAGCAGAAGAGGAAGTATGGGGATAAATTACGCCCCCTACACATCCTTGGTGTTCATTACCCGTTAAAACGCTCCCTCATCTCTCTCCCATGGTGAGGAGAAAGAGAGAATGACAGTACAAATCAAACGCCAGCCAAGCAAAGGATGAGCACAGCCTCACCCACAAAATCACAAAACTCATCAAGCTCACACATACAGAAAACACACATATATCTGCTACTGCAAACCTGTGATCATATAAACCTACTGACAAATGGATACCTATCACAAATTAAAACTAAACTTAGAACTGTCTAACTGGATAAAACCATCTCAACTGGACAAGTAAAACAGCAAACAGGATAAATTAAACAGCATTTATCAAAAATGTAATCCGCATTCAGCTTAAATCACTAAAATTGATGCTTTTAATCCATCACTACAAAGAATCCCCAAAATCAAGTTGAACTAAAAAAAAAAAAAAGACAATAGTACAATTTATTAAAAACACCACGTGTGATGTTTTTTATTTTTGTGAAGTCTGAGTGGATTCCCCCAGAGTACAACATCTGATTCTCTTAAAGGGGGGGTGAAATGCTCGTTTTCACTCAATATCCTGTTAATCTTGAGTACCTATAGAGTAGTACTGCATCCTTCATAACTCCAAAAAGTATTTAGTTTTATTATATTTATAAGAGAAAGATAGTCTGTACCGATTTTTCCCGGAAAAACACGAGCGCCTAGAGGCGTGACGTGTGGGCGGAGCTAAAGAATCACGAGCGCCAGTAGGCTTTTGCGTTGAGAGCGTCTGGAAGCTGTGACACAGATCCAGAGACTGAAATTTAACAAGAGCAGCACAAGAGCAGCTGTACATGTGGAAAGTGCAGTTTGATGAAAACATCGCATGTTGTTTACTTGATGTGCTTACGCGCTGATAGCTAAGTTAACAACACAGAGATATTTGAAGCAGTTTTACTCACCGCATGCGGTTCCAACACACGATCGTGACCCTTTTCGTTGGGACTGCTTTATCCTTAAGAAATAAACGATGTGCAATCGGAAATGCAGGGAACAAACACAAACACTTGCACAACTCCGTTGATGCTCTGTAAAAATAAACTCCATCCACTGGTCCCTTTATGCTGTTTTTTTTTTTTGGTAATCTGTGCAGGGTTGTCTTGCCCTGACAACCAAAAACACACTTCTTTTGTGACTTTTCGCGACGCTCTCGCTCTGATCAGTGAAGTCTGTTGTGCTCTCAGTGCTCTGCTATACGGGAGCGTGCGCTCTTCTGGCAGAAGTGCCCTCATGACCCATGTAAGGAAATTCCGCTCCATCTAACGTCACACAGAGCCATACTCGAAAAAAACTTTCCGAAACTTGTGACAAACCGGAAGAGTTTTTTTTGGAACAAAAATACTCCTTCAAACGTACAACTTAATTTTTGAAACTTGTCCATGTTTAGCATGGGAATCCAACTCTTTAACAGTGTAAAAAACTCAGTATGCATGAAATAGCATTTCACCCCCCATTTAAGACAGAAGAGAGACATCATACGTCAGCTACAGAATCACACAATGGCAGGAGCAATCGTCACCTTTTTGGGCGCAGGTTAAATGCTCAATTTGACTCTGATGGAATGAAAAGCTACCTTCTCTCGGTCACATCAGTCCAATTTTTGGTTTATTAAACGTAAACCAGATGATAGGAAAGAAAGTAAAAAAAAAAAATCTGTTTGTTTTGTCCTCATCTGGTGCATCTCAGGCCTCCAGAGAGCGGTCTAGCTATATAGCACAGACAACAAATTCCGTAATTATTAGCATGTTATGGCCATAGTCTTTTAACATTTTTACATTGTTATTATTTTTGATACTGTACATGTAAACATGTATTCTTTACAATAATGATAATATTATTAATGATACACCATTAAGTAACAAGAATACACACATACAGTATCTGTGTATGTGCGTGTTTGTGTGTGCGTTTAATGCTAATTTATGATCCCCAATGAATCAATTACAGTTTATGAGCTGAATCTTATTAACAACGATGCCAACAATTTTAACAATAATAATAGTGGCTAATACCAATATGGTCATCAATTTACTCTGCATCTCTTGCCCAAAATGAACAATAAGAAGCAACAATCTTAGGATGAGAACATTTCAAAAGAAAATAAATAAATTGATTAAAAAAATTAAAAAAATTAAAAAAAATTCAATGTGGGCCAATATCAGCCTCGACTCCATGTGAATATCAACATCCAGACGTTCCAACAGGGAATCGCAGAGAGGGACCTGTGGGGATCCTAGTTATGATTAAAATACCATATGTCCATTTTCATTAGGGAATTGTCACTGCCTTCCATCTTGTTTTTTATTGCAAAGCATGGAAAATAAAAGTTCACTGTAATGAGGCTACATGGATCAGTCATGAAAAATCACTCTATATTCCCTTCCCACTGTAAAATACTCATCAAGGTCCTCACAACCTAAAATACAGGCTAATCTAGCCTTAACAGAAAAAAAAAAAAAAAAAAAAAAAAAACATTGTGACCAGTGTTTCCTATTCATTAACCAGCCTGTGGTCAGTCAAATATGTTCCTCCAAAGTTTCATAATAAACCGAAAATGTGTAAAAAATTTAATATACTGAGGTGGGGGTTTATATAAATTTATTTTGATGGCATTTCTCCCTCTGTTCGATAAGCGCCACCTGCTGTCAGAGAATGAAATTTAGCCTGTCTGCTGTTTGTGTATAATTTAGGTTTTAGCATAATTTCATTCTGTTTTTGCTTTAAATGTTGAAATGATACAATGAAATTTAAATGTAAAAAAAACTGCTTATGCTACATTTGTCTCTTTGTTTTTATCGTACAGTGGTTGGTTCAAATTTCAAACGACACTTTCTAATTATTAAAAATGTTTACTTGTTGCAAGAGCAGCAACTGCAAAAACAGTTTCATGGCCAGGAAAAAATATTTTTGGCAGAATTTTTCTCAAGTTACGAGCCATTGGCAGATGTGGCAAGTAGTAAGATTTAGGCCCTTCTCGCATGTTTAGAAATTAGGACAAAAGTATTGTAATTTCCCTACTGTAGAGTAAGATAAAGTTATATACCTGTGAAATACTCATTTTTATTAATTTTACAGTGCAATTATTTTACAATATACGGCTATTAATTTCATAAGAAAATTTATATAAAATTATTATTTTATTCTAATTTGCTTGACTGACAAATTCATTGGTGTAAGTGAAAAGAGTGAAAAGAGGATTGAGTATCCTTTAAAAAAGTATAAGTCAATTCACCAGCTCTTTTCTTTTAGTTTGCACACTGAACCGGCGCTGGAGCTCATAATATTGAATTCTCAAAGTGCCCCAGATAGATGAATCTAGCTTTACAATGTACTAAATTTTCCTTCGGGGTGGGCATGCAAAGTCCACCCACCACACTCACAGGAAACACTGCTGTGAGTGTCCAAATGTTGTACATTTCCACTTGCCCTCGTACTTCTTTAGCAATTAATCAACAGTCACTAAAGTCTCTGTTACCTATCCTCATCTCGGCTTTATTCATCCCACAATGTGACCTATAAAAATACTACACTGCAGGTTTTCATCAGTGTACACAAATAAAACAACTTTGTGTCGTACCATACCCAGACAATGGCCAAAACACAAATAAAAAAAAAAGATTGAATTGTTGGGAGAAGTTTTAACCTTGTGCAGGAACAAATGATAAGGAGCCAGGTGTGAGAAATGTTCAGGCTACACTCTCCACGCAAGGTCAGCCATTGCTCTCCGATTGTGGATCATTCCGCCTGTGACATTCATGGCCATAACGAACAGCTGCATGTGCCAGAACGACGTTTGGGTGCTAATAGAAATCATGACATTTCATGAATTGTAGCAATAAAGAAAGCAGCACTGATAAAAACAGTTTAACACCGACTCTCCTGCTTAAACGTGCTCTTGTCTTTTTCTCTCTCCCTTCCATCATCACAGATGAGGTTTATTTTTTCCATCCAGTCTTTGAAATTGGACACACTGCTTAGTGTGATCTGTCAAATTAACTTTAACCACCTGTAATAACTTTATCTGCACGCACAAACTGTGCTCTCTAACCCACTTATCTACTGGATTTTTTGCAACTGGAATTAGGAAAATGTTTTAGATGAAAAGGACACTGTACAAAATGAGTGTCCTAAAGCGACGAATTCATGGTGCTTCTAGGGTCACATTCTCAGACGAATAGACAATGTCTTAAGAGTTAGTGCCACTGCAAAGCTTTAAAAAAAAAAACCTTAGTCACTTATTTGAAATGTGCAGGCTTCAATGAATTCTTAAATTTTTTTTGAAAGATCAATAAAAAGCTCAGTCTGTGAGAACTATAAAAGCCACAACAAAACAAAAATAAAATATTTCCAAGGACAACAGAATGACATCAATCGCCATAAGAATAAAATATGCATTTAATCTCATATCAACTTTTTTTCTCCTGTTATTGCACACTTCCAACCATTGTCTGCAGCATTGTGTCTCTCTGTGATCTGCATTTAAAACTATCCTGCTAAAATAGAGTAGTATAATGGTCACAAAAAAAGGAAAAAAGTAAAGCCTATTCAAGAAAAACTATTCAGAAATTGTTTATCTTCACCCTCCTGGAGAGGCCTCTCTGTCATGTTTGCGGCACAAATGCAGACAAACAGCAGGAGAGCTCGTCACAAACGGCATCAAACAATTAAGAGGTAGGAGAGAAAACCTGGGGCGACGTGGCAATCAGTAATACATATTAATGAATGCCAGCATGCTATGCTGCTCTAGCTTAAAATCACAGGGCACACTGCTGAGCCACACACCAACAGGCAAAGGTCAGAGGTCAGATGTGGCAGGTGGCTAGGCTGGATAGTTCACTATGTGTTTGAGTGTGTAGCAAGTTACCAAGCTGACTTATCAAGTTTGAGATGCGAGTTTAAGAGTTTGAGGATGACTTCCAGAGGAAAAGTGTTTGTGTAACCTGAGAAGGTTTCTACAGAAGAAAAAAAAACTGCACAAGTCTGAAAAAAAAACAGGAAAACTCTGAGGAAAGAAAACTTAAATAACATTATATATGACATTTAAGTTCCTTTAAGTACCTGACTGGCTTGCTAGTAAGTGACACTCTGAGGGAGTCCAAACAGCCAAACAGTCTCTCATCGGTGGCACCACATTTCAGTTCGCTCAGGAACTCCTGAGGAGAGATCTGACTGCTGCTCCTCAAACTACCCTGTCAGAGAAAAACAGAGGGGGGAAAAACACACATTAGATGGTCACTTACATTGTCAAATCCTTTTGTAGATTTAGTAGTCCCCCATTCAAGGACATTGAAACTTTAACTGCATGATTAGAAGCAGCTGCCCAAGGGCAGTACCAAGATGGCTGCAGAGCAAACAATCTCAAAAGAGACTCAACTACACATTTACAAGGCTGCGTCCTTGTTTTTAAAAATTAAAAGCAACAACTTCCACCAAAATTCACACTGAATGAGCAACAAATGCCTTTTTAATAATTAATTGAAAAGAAAATATTGTTGTGACTTACAAGCAATTATTACCCTCATTTTCAAACTACTGAATATTGATCATCATCTTCAAACTTCTTTTATTACTTTGAAAGGCTTTTACATTCGGAGAAGCCAGCAAATAAACATGACAAAAAGAGTGCCTTCCGCCTGCCAAATTTAAGATTAAGAGCTCCTACAATTGACAGACTTCACAAAGGGTCCTGCCTGTTTAATTACTGACTTAACAAAACGCAATTATTAGAAATGAGTTGGCAAAACTTGTACTATAAAAATAAATAAGACAAAAACAAACAAAAAAAATGCAAATAGCTATTACACATTACGAAATGAACAAAGTTAGTCAGCACCCTTATTCTATTAAAATATTTGTTCTGTTTATTCTATTTCAAGGTAGAACACAATGATAGAAGATCAACAAAAACAAAAAAATAATTAAACAAGAAATGTCAGGAAACCTCCATACCTCCAAATGACATTTAATATCCTCTAACATAAATATTTAACAGAGACTGATATTTTTGTCTTCTATTTTTGTGCCAGTAGGCCATTTATGATGAGAATGTGTGATATGACAGATATGACAAAAATCACACACAAAAAAAATTATATATATATTTACGCCCATCCAATTTCTCATTGTTTGAGGTTCTCAAAGCCACTGCATGTTAATGAGGAAATTGATTATGTGTGATTTATCTTTCTGATTTCTTCTCTCTGAAGATGCGGAGGGTAAAAATTGCTTTTGCATGTTGCACACATTTTTACACATTTCAGGTTATCTTGCACACTGGGCTGGCCGATATACAGGTACGGAATGTGTGTGTGTGTGTGTGTGTGTGTGTGTGTGTGTGTGCGTATGTGTGTGAAGGTCACGGTAAGTAGTGGTGCACAGTTCAAATAATACAAGACAAATACAATACTGTTGTTTCAAAATCAAGATCAATCACAAAGAGCCCTTAGAGCATCAAGTCCTTAAGAAAAACTTTTTCTTTAAGTTGTAATTTTCTATACTGCCATTTAGCCATACAAGATCATTTCCATAATGACCTTTGTGGGAACCCTTTGGTGGGAACATAAGTCATATACATTCATACTCCTCACAAATCCCATACATTTAATTCTTAGATTACAATAGGGCTGTGTATTGGCAAGAATACAGTATCAATACAGTATACAGTATTAAATACAGTATCAAACAAAATATTCTAACACCCCTAACATTACAAAAGTGTCAACCATTTCACCTCTAGTGAATGTTGGGCAGTGTGGTTTATGTGGTCATGTGTTGACTATTACTTACAGGATGTACAAATTGCAGCATCTGTGCTGTGTTTTTCCACAGAGGGGGAATCAAAATATATATATATATGACCTAAGGGAAAGTGTTGTCTGCTTTGAATGTACAACCAACAGGGCATACACACAGAGAGGATGAGAGGAATTCAGTCAAAAAGAGAGGAAGCGCAGAGAAAAATGGCCTGTTTTGTTGTTTTTAATCGAGACCTGCAGCATGCTGACCAGCTTCAGACAACTCACTCCAATCAGACAAGTACTTCATATGTTATAAACTATGTTCTCTACATATACATTTTTTATTTTCTAACCAGGAATTGTTGATTCATGCAGGCAGGACACAAACATGACCAGCAGGAGACCGACATGGTCAGCAGCAGCAGGTTATTACACCACAGGCTCGGCCCTCCTTATCCTTCCCATGGTGCACTGGGCCTGTGGGCTGCTGCCCTGTCTGTCCCCTCCGCAGGAGACGGAGATCTTAATCATCACATACAAGAAATACAGCTGCTTCCACTGAAAGACTCCCAGCCCATCCCTTGTTCTCTCTCTTTGCTATCCTGTCCTTCCTTTGTAGTTCTCTCTTTATCACCATGGTGACTGCTTTTTGTGACTTGAGGGAAGCAAACATTGGCTTTTTTGCTTTCCTTCCACTTGACAGCTAAACCTTCAGCAAATCCAAGGCAAAATATTAACCCCACAACCATGCTTGGAGTTTCAGAAGAGATTCTGGCTGTTTAGATGTTGTTTTAGAAAATAATGAGAGCCAAAAGAAGACAATCATTATATTTCAATTTTCCGTTTATCACTACAGGACCACCTTTTCTGGGATACTTCATAAATGAGTGTTTCCTTTAAAAACAGGATTGTGGTTTCAGAGTAGTTTATCCCATTACTCCTGTTACATGTTAATTAAAAATATCACAAAAAATCCTGTGGACAACAAAAGATAAAAGTATAGGATAAGGGGAATGCTCACTCAGGATCAAGCCTGCTCTTTGAAACCCACATTATCCAAACAAATCTTTACATGTGAATTTGGCTCGCAGCGGCAACATCAAACTACGAGAGTCTCGCATTAAGAAGCCAAGTCATGATCTCACAGCAGAAGCTCCAATCACCTGGTGGCGTCTTCTATCAGGAATCACAGGAACGATGGTAAACATCCTGGAGCTTGCCCTGGGTCACAGATCGACCTGTCTGCTTAGTGCTGAGCCCTCCGAGCCTGACAACAGGCCAATTACATCAGCTCTGTGCAGGTTATGACATTAATAAACCATGAAGCTAAGTTTCCTTAGGTAATTGTAGCTTTCACTCCCCTTAAGGTACTGCAAACCTGGTTCTCATTAGTCAGTGGTGCCATTTAGCAGACAGTTTCATACAAGGTGATTTACAGTACATTAATTGACGAGACAGTCCCACTGAAACAACATGGGTTAAGTGTCATGCTCAAGGGTAAAAATAGTAATTGATGCAAAATCAGCAACTTCTAGGTCCATAGTGGGATCAAACCAGGAACTATTAAGCTAGTGCTATCATACTCTCAATAAAAGTTTAGTGGTTTAGACCAGGGGTTTTCAACCATTATAGAACTAGGACGCACCCCACCCAGACTCAGTCAACCCAGGTACCTCTAGTTAAAAAAAAAAAAAAAAAACTAAATCACATAAATATTTAAGATAAATACATAAGTGAAATACATAAATTTAAAATACATAAATTGTGTTAAAACTTATCAAGAGAAAAAGCAAATGAAAAAGAACTAAAAGAGCAAAAAAAAAAGTAATTAGTGAACAAATTTATGAAAGAGCAAAAGAATGGAAAAATTAAAGAAAGCATGAAAGAACTAAACTAAAAACAAACGAAAGAACCAACAAATCACCCAACAAACAAATGACAAAGAACGAATGAATAAACAAACAAAAAGAACAGAGTGAAAGAACTAAAAGAAATATGGTTGAAAACTCCATGCACTGGCTTGGCTTGCATGAGATGATATTATCCAGAACAGTTAAACAGAAGTCTTTTGAGCATCATCAGAACTTTAAAACTCTGTTAGATGATTGGTTTGTTCTAATAATGATTTTGGCAAGCTCAGCTTTTCCTGTCTGCTCTGTCCTCTGCAATATTGTCTATAATTACATGCAAGCAGAAAACAGCAGCGCATGAGCAAATGTCAGACATGCTTAGGGAATTGATCATCCATTTAAAGGACAGGTCACACATGCCTCTAAAATGCCAGAGCCTCTCCCATCCAATCAGGGTGGAGAGCAACTGAAGAACATCATCAATGTCCCATCAACCTGTTCAGCTTCCTGTGGTTGTGATAATTAACACAGTGTTCTGGCCGAATGTCACAACATGTTGGGACTTTTAGAGCCAAGAAAAGAAAAAACATGTGACTTGAGTGCCAATATCCTACATAAAACTCCTGATTGTCCCGATCAGGGTGAAGTCATAAGAGCACACATTATTTTAACTTTTTTTTTTTTGTTTGTTTCACACATAGTATTTAACTTAAACAGTGTTGTTTTCTTTTATCATCATTTATGCAAGGCATATAATTCAATACACGTACAGATTTGCTGGTACACAAAACAAGCACTTAATAGGAATTCCTTAAGCTTATTGCTGTTACTGTGACAACCAAGTACAGCACAGCTTAAACCAACGCACATTTTTATATTTAGTTGTATTGAGATTTAATTAATCAGTTTAATTAATTGAGTTAATGTTTTTCCCGTTTTAACTTTGATTTCTATGGAGACCAGAAGACGAGAGCACCCAAAAGGAATTTAGAATCCATCATGGCACACTCAGGAAACAGCTGGATACATAGAACACACTTGATTTTACACATCTTAATCATCACTTGCAGACAAGTTATCAAAAATATTTCGTACACCGCATGACACAAACAATAAATTCAGTTATTTTTGTGAGGGCTGGGATAATCAGGCACATTATTATATTTAACAAATAATCCGACAGATTCTCCTCTCCCAAAAACTGGACTGGGTGGTAGGATGTCTGTGAACAACCCCAGGCCACTGGTTACCATGGCAGCAAAGACACCTTAGCCAAATAGGATGCCATTTTTGACCCAGTGGAATTCAGAGAGACTTTTATTCTCACTTCATTCACTTCCAAACAGAGATGTAACTACACTCGGAAAGGACTTTTGATTAATTCATAGACAAACCTATTCATGAATGAACATGCATATCCACAGGACATGCTGTATATTACTACTGTTTTTGTATATTGTCTTTTGTATTGCGTACTGTTGCATGCTTTATGATAGAACCACTACTGTAACCTCACCTATAACGTTTCTGGTATCTACAAATACGTATTTTGATCTAAATTATGTTGATACCTATGCAACATATCAGCATCATAATAATTTGAAATAGTTTCTGCATCAACACCCAGTCCAGTTACATATGCAAAATACTGTGTTCAAAGACAAAGGGTCTTACATTTTACCTCCGAAAGTTACCATTGGCTCTTTGACCACCTCTCCCCTTTTCTTCTGGCTCTTACTGCACTTAGGCCATATGCACACGTACACAGGTTTTTCTTTCTTCCGTTTAAAAAATAAATAAAAATAATTAATAAATAAATAAATAAATAAATAAAAAAAATAATATATATATATATATATATATATATATATATATATATATATATATATATATATATTTTTTTTTTTTTTTTTTTTTTTTTTTTTTTCATGTGCTGCAATCCATGATGCAAATATGAAATATCAGGCATACAGTAGTAGTTCTTTACAAGCTGCTTTTTCATAGTTTTTCTATTAGTTGCACTCATCTGTCATGCATGAAACATCATTCTAAAAACACGGTGCTCAAGTTAAGAAGTTAAACCCCAACCTTCCTCCATTCTTTCCTATTTCACTGTCCACATCGCATCTTTGTCAACACCTTATGGTCCTTCACAGAGCGCACCATACGTTAGTGTCTAATCACGTGTGTCGACATGTGGTTGGATCTTTCTTTTCCCTTTACTTTTAACATTCACATTTGTCAAACGTCTGGTCATATTTCTATTCAAAATCATGATTCCTCAATTTATAAAAAAAAAATTGTGGTAACACATTACATTTGATTAATCAAAATCAGAAAAATCTTCAACCCGGAAGAATTTGATAGCAACTTCAACACCATCGAACCATCAAGACTTTCATCCGAGACTGCATCCAGAACTCATTCAATGGCCAAGGCAATGCAAGTATCATACATTTAACTTTACAAAACTGAGGTTTAGTATAAACTTTGTGAAAGAAAAAAAAGTTGCTGATGGTTTATGCTCAGATGGTTAACGGACTCATTTTCCATAGCTTTATTCTCTGGTTTTTAACGGTTTACTTTAATTCACTTGTACTTCTCAGCCTTTTTCCTGTGTATGTATGGATGAGTTTGTTTAGACTAGTTATGTGTATTTTCTGAGGTAATGAAAATATTTTCTGGAGTTATGAAATTACACGAAAGTTTGCCGGACAAACAGATTAGTTGATTGTAATATTAATTCTTATATAATTACTAGAGTACTTGCAGCTGATTCATATAATATAATTTATTATAATTAATGGTAATTATTTACATACATTTCCCTTTTGAGCTAAAATGTCTAATAATTAAAAATGCCCATAGATTTGGTGGACAAAAACAATAAATATTAATGTTAAAATAAAACTGCTTCACAAAATTTCCAATAAGATATAATAAAAAAAAAGGTAATGACTATCACAAAAGAGTATTACAGCTTTGGTTTCATCGTTTACCAAAAATGGTAGCTTTTTAATTAGATTTATTTTTTCTTACTTTGACCCCTGTACTATATGTAATTGCAATCCCAACATTTTTTCCACAGTTTTTCCACAATCAAGAACGTGGAGGAAAGGGTCAGTCCTCAAGAACGTCAGTGTGTGCATTAGTTCTTGCTGCACATCTGATTCCACTGCTTGTGTCTTATGGGAGCTCATTTAATCTATAAGGTGTTGAGCTTTTGATGGAACAAATATCTGGGACATGCCCCCACCTCCCTTACTGCTATATTCTTTAATAGGACGTTGCAAAAAATAAATAAGATAAATGGTGTCTGTAAATGACAACTCTAACTAGAAAAATTAAATAGCTCAGTATCTCGCTGTACTCCTACAGAAAATAAAACCAAATCTAGTGCATGCGTGTGGCAAGTGAAGGCGGTCAGTCCCTGGGAAACGTGGACGTCTGCCCAGGTCTTCTCCTGCATGTCGTTTCCAGGCAAATTTTTCCCCTGGTCCACATTACAATTTATAATGAGCCAAATCATCATTACCCACTGAACCCTGAGATGCATAAAGCGCACACTCACTAAAAGGGGTCCAGCAAAATCCCTTTAATGATTATGTACTAATCTTACACCAGAGGAGCGCAGACTTTGGCCTCAACACAGTCTAACTCTGTCTGACTAACAAAATATATTTCTAAAGAATATTTGTCTATACAATGGAAGCAAATTAAGTCCAAAATAATATTAGACCTACAGAATTTTACTGCATGGACAAAAATACATTTTTATAAAATCTCTTTTACGTTTGCTCCACAGAAGGAAGAAATGCAACAAGCGAATACAACATTAGGTTGAGTAAATTATTTCATTTTCATTTGTGGGTAACTATCCTTTTAGTCAAGAAGTCTAGACTACATTTTTTTTTAAAGGTGTAGATGCTCTATTTCTCTCCACTACCATGCGATAACAAATCATTGCAATAAAAAATGCCAAAGTAGTTTACTGACTCGAGGGGATTGCACATCTTTGGGTTTTAAAGCTGCAATGTGGATTTTGATGACATTTATTTTGGACTAATTTCAAACTGATTTCACAATTCCACTTGGCAACTGGTTGCAAAGCCTGGCAGTTCACAAGTCTCCTTGATTTTTAAATAAAGTGTATAGCCACGGGCTTTTCTAGAAGGTACTAGCAAATAATGTGGTTTTCTCAAACCGCAACTCAGCACAAACTCTAAAAAATATATCTTGAACCCACCTTTCATCTGTGGAGTTTAATATGTGCCTCTTTCAAAATAAACTTCAACTTCCTTGGGTTATTCTGCACGGTATTAGTCTCCCAGATGAATTGCTGAGGAAAATGTTTGCCCTGGGCATCAGATGGTCTGCTAGTGGACTAGCCACCAGGGAGCACTTCAACACTGACTCCTTATTACAGACTCCACAGAGGGAATGGATGTCCACATCCTGATAATCAAACGCAGAGGGCCACTTTGGTTGGGGAGAAAACAAGATCTAAGAGCTTGGAAGAGAATGTGCGCATAGAGCCTTTAATGACTAAGGATTTCAGTGTGTTGCTGAACTGAGACACAATGTACTCGGCCCCATGGTCCATAGTCCAATCCCTGTTCAATTCATCCTTTCTCCTTCCCTCCATCCTAATGATTCACCATATTTCCTGGTGTGAGTGGGAAGTCCATACAGTCTAAACAGCATCTGACATTGAGATACAAACCACCCAGGAACTTCTCAATTTAGCGCCTTTAGAGACGGCATTAAGTGAAAGAGCGGAAGAAGAGGAGCAGTGATACAGCCCTCTTCATCAACACAAAGGCTAACCTTAATGCATAATGCAAATGAGCACAGCAGCATTGGCTCGACTTCAATATAATTAAGAACTCTGGGGCCTGACTATTTGGGCTCCAGAGAGGACTTTTTTCCTCCCTTGTTCTCTTTCCTTCTTTCTCTCTATTCCACTTTCTACAGTCCTGAACATGTGTATTAAATAACCATTTTGAAGAGGTACTTATGGCTACCCCAACCGAGTTAGATTAGCTTTTATCATGTCAAATCAGAGAATTAATCTGTGATCTATATTCAATTAGACACGCGGATTCTTTGTGAATGGAACAACACTCCCATTAGTCTCCAAATTTCCATTCCAAAATGGTATCAGACGCCGCTGATCTGTGCAGGCGGAAGAAAAGAAAAGAGACACCAAACAAGAACACAGATTAATATTTGTAACAAAATTTTCATTACATTAATGTAATGACAAAGGAAAAATACACTACAAGAAATTAAAGAATCAATTTAAACTTCAACGTTTCAAGTTTCAAAAAGAACATTGAATGTAATTGCACATCAGCTCCTTCGACTGAAAAACAATATGGCGCTGTCATCTAGCTGAGGTGACGGACTAGAGGGAGCATGTTTTATTAGGAGAAAGAGTCTGAGCCCAGTGGAGACTTCAGTCAAAAGCTGCAAATGCATGGTGCCAAAAACAGAGATGAATTGACAAGATACAACCCATAAAGCTCATCTTCCATTATGTCCTCAAGCAACTCTTTCAAAAGACAATTTTTAAAAACACAAAGACTACAGCAGTGCACTTCACTTGCCCAGCTATGTATTAAGGGTCCAAGCCACACAAACGGCAACATATGACAGTTGCATGTGTGCTCATTTATAAGTTTTTTATAAAAAGTTTGATTTAATCATGCTGTCAGTTACAAATAAAAGTGCAATTTCATAAATTTAATTAAATAATAATTAAACAAATGAATTTTTAGAAAGTGAGTCTGCAGATTCCCCCTCCCACCCAAAAAACATTAATATCAGATTCTCATCCATAACATGGGTTTTCCTTAGCTCAAAGACAACTGAAATAGCATGCAGAATGTGAGGGAAGATGCATGGAGAAGCGTGACATGCCCTGGGGTCTGTTGGTGGGTGTGGGGGGACATCAGCCCTGACTCAAAGCACACTATGGGAGAGAAGCTCGTCTAAATCCAAAGTTGATAAAACAGTTAAACACAGTCACAGCAGCAGAAGGCCTGCAACATGCATGGTAGAGACCGCGCATCCGTTTCTGACAGAACAAACTGCAAACACACACTCTGGCTGGGCTTGTTTTGCAGCTCTCCAGTGCCATCTAGGGGAGATGAGTAGGATATTAAAATTGAAAAGAGATGGTTAGCAGACTGTAGCAAAAAGTTACTACATCAGACATTCGCTTAATGAAAAAAATAATAATATCACAGATTGATTTAAAAGTGGCTATGACTGATAATTCTCTAGGAAAATGTATTGAGAAATTATGCTATAGATAAAGAGGGACTCTAGAATATAAGCAACATTGTCATCTTCAGCTCTCACAGCTTTAATTCAGCCCAAAAAAAGAGAGATGTTTGGCTAATGCAACACTGTCATGGATGCAACACATTCTAAGAAAAAAGTAAGCTAAACTAATTTGGAATGGCATGTGAAAAAAACATTTTAAGGTGCACTATTTCTTTAACAAAAGGAACTGTTTCAACTCCAATTTACCGATGTGATGCTGAGACCAGCGTGATGTTTTATAGCCTTTACTGTAAACAGAGAACACAGTCCACAGTCGAGAGCAATTAGGAGGCATTTAGCATTCTTTGTTTGCTCTCCACAATCATTTAAAAGGCATGCATCTGTTTTACTTTTCTAATAATCAATCAATCAATCATTTTAATTGTGGTTTTAGCAGTGCCTGGAACCTGAAAACCACTGAGGCATCATTGGAAAAAAGGTTTGATCGACTGAAGGTTACAGACACGGCACCCGACCCCACCACTGAACTGACGACCTGAAAGTGAGGACAAAATATAGCACACACCCATTTCCACAGAAACATTCCTTCTGTTACTAAAAAAAGATGTCGATTTTGTCTTATTCAGACGTTGATAATTGCACAGCTCTCAAAAATGCATTACATGTGCTTGAATATCCAAACTAGCACACCAGACGAACGCATCACTTTCCAATTGACGCCTACATCCTTCAAAATCCAATTTAAAAAGTGAGCATAGGAAAGTCAGGCTTGATGCTTCTCAGGATCCGCAATACATCCATACAGGGGCATCAAAACTAACTAACAAAAAAACACTCCCCCACCCCTCAAAAAAGCCTGACAGTTTGCCAGTACATACACAGATGTAGACTTCTCAAGGCTGACAAGCTGAGATCTTCTCGTACATGTATATGGAAAGCCCTAGCTCATCTTCCACCACTGTGCTGACAAGAACCCTCTGCCTCACCGGGATCGAGAGAGGAAAATTGTGGGCATTGTATCACGCCCCAGTGCCAGAACCACATGTACCTCTCATCACACAATGCCCTACAGTGCAGCGTTTTTCAACCTATTACCTCTGATTATAGCGCACAAGTGGGAGTGGGGAGCATCTCGGAGACACACTGAGAGATAATTCTGCCTCTCGTTATGCTCACTCTAGAAAGAAGCACGAGAAGGAAACAACAAAATGGGAACGTGACATCCATGTCAACCAAACCTGACCTTCTGTGTATTGTGAGAGGCCTCTGTTGGTTTTGAGGTATGAAAGGGAGACACACTGTGGAACCTGTAGACTTCGAAACTACAAATGGACATCCTAAAGAGCGGAATAATGCTGGCTCCTTAAGGGGTCCATTAATAATTGTTTTAGGATATAAAAAAAAATATCTGGGAAAAAAGAAACTGGAAGTTCATTGACAAACAATGACACAATTTGCCACCCAAATGAAAGGAAAATATATATTTTTTTTATAATTTTCAGATTCGCCCAAAATAGTTTTGGAGGGCCAAAATCATTGACCGAAACAGTGATGTTTAATTAGCTATTTTCTGGTGACTCATTTTGACACTGTCACAGTCTTTCTCATGAAAACAACATGATGCCAGAGTGGCAATCATTAAAATTTTGTTTGCCTGAAATAGTGTGGCAATATTTGTAACTCTAGTTAATGGTGCAACGGATCGTAGATGATCCATATGGACCAGGCCCCACGGTTCGGCACGCATGTGATTAGCGGATTAACTGTGTTAAGATTAACTATCAAAGAGTGAAAGTTCATCATTTAAACATTTTTAGTCTTGCCAGTTTTGACATTCAAGCAGTTTTAACTTACAAGTTTTTTTCTGTGCACTCAGCCACTGCCGTATGCAACCAAAGCGTGCAAACACGGAGACAGAGAGAGAAAGATGCCCGATTCAGACACAGTGCGATTCCTTTCACATACACAAAGTTGTTAAAATACCCGCAGTTTAGCAAGTATTTTAGTATACACAGTTGGTTATGTCTTAAGCAAACATAAATAGATGAAAAAAAACTGAATGCGTGTTGGTATTAGGTCTGTGCATTTGGTCTTAAAAACAGAGCAGCCAATAAATACCTGTTTCTGTCTGCTAATCAAACACCACAGCTCTAACAAACATTAATCTGTATTTAACTTGTGCAGCGAGTACTTTTAAATTAAACAATTACATTTCTGCACCTAACTTCTGATAACTGGGATTTGTTGTTTTCATCTATGCTTGTAATTTGTGTAACTGTTCATGTTTTATTACTAACTTTATTTGTTACTAGTTTATGCTGTGGTATAGAAGTACTTTGTGACTAAAAATCCGTATATTATCCATTGCACCACTAACTCTAGTACACAACACCCAGATTAGCATAAAGAAATTAATAAATGAAATTTAATTGATTCAAATTTATTTTTCGATTTTGCCTTTTGATTAAATAAAAACTTTTTGGTTTTGGTGGTTAAATGAAAACAAATTTTGGATTTTGGTTTTTTGGTAACAAGCACATTACTAAAGGTTTATTTGCAAAGACTTCTTAGTAGCTATTTGAGAACTGTTTATGGAACCAAATGGCAAACACGATAATTGATATGACATATCGTTCATCATTCCAAACCCTAAATATAATGTCCTTTCTGGTGGTTTTGTTTGATTATCATTGTGTAATGACTGTGGGAATATAATAACTTTAATCAAAAATAAAAGTGTTGATGACAGAACATTCTCACTGCAGCACACAATAGAAATAATTAATAAAAAGATGATCTTGTCACTGAGCTACACACAAGTGTGGTCATTTAAAATGGGCCTTGCGATTGTGCCTTTAATTGCTTATGCCCTCTCTCTTTATTTGATGGCCATGTCTCCATTGTCAACATCACAGCTCATTGTCATGCAAAAGACTGATTCATTAAAAACACTCCATTACCAAACCTACAGTGTAATTATGAGATAAAGAATTTATCACCAGCACTGAAATGCAAATCAAAAGGTGTTCTTTCTGCATTAAAGTAATTGGTTTGCAAACACCTTTCAGCAAAACTCAATTGAGAGTAGATTGTGGAAAGGCTATCATGGCTTTGTAAAACCTTGGAGGGAATTACAGAACTGCGCTTAACGGGAATTACAGCATCAGGGGATTGGAGAGGAAGAAAGCCAAAAGATATGACTGCAAATTAAACAACTAAAAAAAAAAAAAAAAAAGTCCTCTTTGGTTGGAGTTGAAAAACAGCACACTACATTTCAGAAAAGTTAAGGTGAAGAATGGGGAAAAAGGGTCTGATCTGGTTTAACATCATTCCTGTCTTATTTCATTGTGCACCTGCAATTTTCAAAAAAGCTTTTGTCGACACTAGGACTCATTTATCCAGCAATTAGTCAGTAAGACTGGAAATTATTTTTCAGCAGCATGATGCGGTAAACAGGTGCACAATTAAAAACTGGTTTAACTTTCTTTTCAGAACCAAAATAGCTGGAAGTGTTCAAAGCTAAAAATCACAATTTAAAGCACAATTCACATATCAATTTCAAAATACCAGTAAACTCTGATGACATTGACTGGAAATGAACTTTAAACTGCTGCGCTGCCCGGTGTTGTTTGTGTAAACAAGGAGGGGTACCAGTGTTTTTGTTTTTTTGTTTTTTATGTTTTTGCTTTTGTGCCAAACATTCATAGTCATGCAGCTGCTCTTAGACCGGAGATATAGCATTAGATGACTTTAAATATTCTTTGACTTCTGTAAACAGTGTGTACTAAGTGCATTATCTGCATCAGAATGTTACGACTGACCCACAGTCAATAAATTCCAGAGCTGAGATACTGCATGGACTTCCACAATAACTGAGGAATGCGGAAGTAAATCGTGTCACGGAGCAGCCAATAGCTCCAAACAACCAATAGTTCCAACACTAAAGCCCATCATTTCAGTGCTTCTCAAACACACTCGCTGGTAAATTACTAAATTACTGCATTTTTTTTACATTTTAACCCATTTGTTATCCTCTCCGGAGTCTATTTTATGAAGAGCATTATAGTTACTATTTATAGATAATAGACAGTTAGACTATAATGGCAGTTAGATAACATGAGCAACACTTTAATAGCAACCATAACCAGAATCTAGTTGTCAATTTTTTTATTTTTTTTAGGAATTGGTACTTGCCTAGCACCTCAGTGGATGTATTATATAATAAAGAGTTTCGCTGAATGCTATTGCATTGTTTTAGTTTTTTAACACCATTATAAACTTCTTTCTTGGGTTAAATTATAAATTTGCTTGCATCCATTACTATATTCGCGTGTTGTGTATGCGATCATAAAATAGCATGTATGTGAGCAATTAACCTTTTTAAATGTAGCATTCTAACAAATCTAAACTTAAATTTAATAAATTAAATTTATAATTTGTAGCAATATCCATTAGTTCTGTTGTTGATTCAGGGTTAGCGTCATCTGAGGTCCTCTGAGGGTCAGCATCATCTCTTCTCAGGTGTTCTGGATCCAGACTGGAGCTTGTGTAAATCCTAGGCAAAACAGAGAATTTTGCCATGGCAAAAATTGGCCAATACATCGGCCATGGCGATATAACAGTCGACCATTAATTCAAACATGATCTCTTAATGGTAATATACCAGTAAAGATTGCATGTGTGAAAGGGGCTATTATTTACTAAAGAAACTGAAAAGCACTCATATGTAAATCAATACTTATTTTGCTGTTATTCACAGACAATTCAACAGTGCTTACTGAAGTATTAAAATAACTATGAAGAAACCTTGAAAACGGGATGGAGAGAAAGAAAAGGATACATAATATGCGGATCATTAACACATTTACAGTGACATTAAAACAGGTGTGCTGAGTTTTTAAACAATGAAAACTCCCTCTGTGAGACCAAAGTATTAGTCAAATGTTTATTAAAAATTTAGAAAATATAGATAAAATAAATAAATGCCTCAACTTTTTCCTGATTCACCACAAAAGTTGCTGCACTAATAATCTGCATCATAATAATAATAATAATAATTTCGATCAGTGCTAGTCTAAAATGAGCTTACACAAATTTCATAACCTTTGAAACATTAGATTCAATCCTTCAAAAGATTTCCATAAGTATAGTATCACTGTATTAAAAAAAAAATTGTATAACTGTAAAAACATTAGATCTTCTATTTAACTTGTTAAACTTTTACTATTAGTAGTATCCATTTTATCGGTTTCAGGTTGAGTAATTGAGGCTCTAAAAGTACTTTTTATAACACAAAAGGGGAAAATTAACAAGGCACAAATCTCTTACAAATGTACTTATGCGTGAGATTTAATCCAAAATAAAGAATTCTATCTGTTTAACTCAATAGACCCTCTCGGTTTCCTCTACTTTCTAAGAAAAAAATCTGTGCAAGCTTTGTGAACTAAAGAAATTTAGATTAAGCCATAATTCAAGAGGCCAGGTGTGAGCTACACTTAAAAGGTTTGTAAATGTCAAGTGCATTAATACAGCCATAAATAAAAGAGATAAAATAAAGAATACAAATCTGGTGTCACATACAGCCGTGGCACAGACACGTCTGGCTGTGGGAATTAAGAGATTATAGCAAAATCTCACCATTACTTTTACGGCAGGCTCACAGCAGATAGCGCCTAATTCCTGTCTGGAATCTGCTGGGGTCAACCGTCGACAAATGGAGAAGTGGAATTAACAGGTTATTGGTAGAGGATCTATAATAGGACTGACATTTACCATCAGCCTCACCCTGATAATAATGACTATTTCTCTGTCAAACAGAAAAAGCTAAGATGTCCCGAACACCTTATACAATAAACCAGAAGTTCATAGGTGAGGATCATTCAAGCACAGGAATTAACTTAAGGTAGGAGGATTTTTAGAGTGGATGGCTCCTCTTCAACCTCTCCTTATGCTCCTATGAGTGCTGCATGTGTCCCACTTGCAACCCTTTCAAAGGCATGTCAATGGCAAGAGATAATTAGTGCAGTAGCGTATGATTAGCTGCATAAAGACATTATAAAAATGGACTATCCTGAGGGCAAGGAAAGGTGTTTCAGCACTGACATGCACTTGAAGAAGGTGCTCTCAAAGCCTGAGAAAAGCGGAGTAATTGGGGTTGGACCCAGCTTTTAAAATTATCCAACGACACAGACATTTGCCACTACATTAAAAATAGCACTGTGCACAGTTTTGATGTACAAGAAAAATTAATCAAAAAATACAATTCAGCCATATCAGTAACATTGAGTTGAAGAATTAAAAGGAAGTCAAAGATTATAAAGTATGAATAAAAGATCCTATGATAACAGAATAATATGTATGTATTAGGGTTGGTGCATTCAGGCTATCAATTTTTACCTATCATGTGTTCCTGGGCAATCGAACCCCCAACCTTGCTCTACCAACTAAACTACAGGAACACTAACTTAAAACACTCA
This sequence comes from Carassius auratus, assembly GCF_003368295.1. NCBI lineage: Eukaryota > Metazoa > Chordata > Actinopteri > Cypriniformes > Cyprinidae > Carassius > Carassius auratus. The sequence continues at coordinate 14,764,470 of NC_039278.1, read as the reverse complement.
CTATGTGGTGATGACGTAAAAGGACTACGTGAGAACTACTATGGATGATAAGTTCACTCTGCCGTCTTGATATTATTTTCTTGCACACCCACTATAATGTGATGGCACGTCCTGATTTTGCCAAGTCCGATGTGTTCCTAGGTCAACATATTTTGTTGACCCTGGAACAACATTTTACTCCAAAAATATATTCTTAACCATATCCCTACACCTAAACCTAACCTTAACCATGAGTAATCCCTAAAATCAGAGCAAATGATAGATGAATGACACTGATGTACAAGCACCAAACACTGATTTTAAGCATAAACTTCACAAAATCTATAAACTGGTTCTTCAAATCTGATTGGTTAATCACAATGTTGTTCCAGGGTCAACAACGATGTTGTCCCAGGAACATGTCTCACTTGGTAAAATCAGGTTAGGCAATGTGATGCATGCAAAATACATAGTATTTAACAAGTAATCTGAGTGGCCTATGTATGCAATATTTTAAACGAGCCCTCAGGGAGTTTAATGCCACAGTTATGTTAGAATGCTTCTCATTCTTGTTTCTGTGGCGGTGCATCTGTCTCTTCATGAGGTGCGCGGTCCAGAGCGCTGTAAGACTGATGCATCAGTTCAGTTCAACTTTACTCCAAATATATGAACTTACTTGTTTTCAATACTTTTTATTTAACGTGTTCGTTTATGTCCAATATTAGTGTTAAACTGCTGGACTTTAATTTAAATCTACTATTTATTTTCACTGTTGACTGATTTTGCAGAACATTTAGACTGATAACTTCTGTAAACAGATATGGCAGATTTGTCACAGGACGCGTGATATGACAGCTGCGTATGACTATATGAACTAGCTGTTTTAAAACAGTATTTTTATATTTAACGTTAGTTTATCAGTATGTTTTTAAGTTTTTTTTTTTTTTTTTTTTTTGATGATTGGTGATTCCATAGGCTCTCTCTCGTGCACCTGCACGTTTAAAGAAAAAAACAAATGGTTATGCTATGACAAGAACAGAGAGTCTCTATCTTGCTCCACACGATAATATTGTGTATCGATCTCATGGGCTGACGATAATTTGAAAAATGACCATATCGCCCAACACTAGTTTGTATGATGCAAGTTGCAACATGCAGATTACAAGGTTATGTGGGAGAAAACAAGTAAAAAAAATAAATAAATAAATGAAAACCATTCCGGCATTCATTACTTTCATTCTTCTCTGCACGTTTCTACATTGTCAGAAGATGCAGAAAAACAAATTCTTGAAGGCAAGTGAGGTAGAAAAACTAAATGATAAGAAAATAATGCAAAGCAGCTTCCCACAAATAATGAATGTTTACCTCTATAGCAGTTGCCAGGGGGACAGCAAACATTTTTCAGAAAAGAAAAAAAAATAATAAAGTAGGTTTATTAGGTTGTAAAATACATGTCATTATTCACTTTTCACTCGAATGTGATTGGAGATAAAAAATAAATAAATAAATAAATCCACTGTTGACCAAAACATTTAGGAAAATTAAGTAATTAAGGACTGCTAGGATGAGTTGAAATGAAGGTAATACAAATTCAGTATTTCAAATCAGTTCAGCTGTAGGCCTGCTCATTTAACTAATAATTTAAAGGGGGGTGAAATGCTCATTTTAACTCAATATCCTGTTAATCTTGAGTACCTATAGAGTAGTACTGCATCCTTCATATCTCCAAAAAGTCTTTAGTTTTAATATATTTATAAGAGAAAGATAGTCAGTACCGTTTTTTCCCGGAAAAACACGAGCGGCTGGAGACGTGACGTGTGGGCGGAGCTAAAGAATCACGAGCGTGAGTAAGCTTTTGCGTTGTCAGCGTCTGGAAGCTGTGACATTACTGTGAGGAAAAAAACATCATCCAAAACAAACCATGGCTAACAGTCAGATTCAGCCGTATAAATATGATCCAGAATAAGATCCCGAGGCTGAAATATGTATTGAAACTGTATATATTTTGTTCAACTTTGTGTCGTCTTTTTTTTTTTTTTAAGGTGTAATGTTACATGTTTGATGCCAACATCGCAATGTTGTTTACTTGATGTGCTTACGCGCCGATAGTGAAGTTAACAACACAGAGATATTTGAAGCAGTTTTACTCACCGCCTGCGGTTCCAACACACGATCGTGACCCTTTTTCGTTGGGACTGCATTATCCTTAAGAAATAAACGATATGCAAATCCGGCGTCAAACTGGGCCTTGTTTGTAAAACAAGCATCTTCGAAATGCAGGGGAACAAACAAAAACACTTGCACAACTCCATTGATGCTCTGTAAAAATATACTCCATCCACTGGAGATTCAGACATTCTTTCAGACTGAAAAGATTACCAAAAAAAAAAAAACAGCATTAAGAGTAATGCTGTTTTTTTTTTTTTTGGTAATCTGTGCAGGGTTGTCTTGCCCTGGCAACCAAAAACACACTTCTTTTGTGATATTTCGCGACGCTCTCGCTCTGATCAGTGAAGTCTGTTGTGCTCTCAGTGCTCTGCTATACGGGAGCGCGCGCTCTTCCGGCAGACGTGCCCTTAGGACCCATATAAGGAAATTCCGCTCCATCTAACGTCACACAGAGCCATACTCGAAAAAAACTTTCCGAAACTTGTGACAAACCGGAAGGAGTATTTTTGGAACAAAAATACTCCTTCAAACGTACAACTTAATTTTGGAAACTTTGTCCATGTTTAGCATGGGAATCCAACTCTTTGACAGTGTAAAAAACTCAGTATGCATGAAATAGCATTCCACCCCCCCCCCCCTTAACTAAATAAAAAGACACAAATACAGTTGATACTGAACTACCTTGATCAAGAGAGACTACAACAGACAGACTATAAAAACTATGAATTATCTTGTATCCACCTTCTTTGACTTTGCATGATTTTTGAGTCATTAACTGCTATAGATAAATAAAGAATAATGCACAGAGTTAGTTTGTCTAAATGACAATGTCATTGGTTAAAACCATTTGTTAATTATATAACTAAAATATAAAAATAAAGATACATCAAAAATTATTTCCAATTAGCAGACAATTACTATCATTTTCATGCTATGGCAGATAAGCAATACATAAATGGCCAATAATAAAAATGTATAATAATTTGGCTTAAAGAGGGGAAAATGTAAAGGAAAAAAAAGTGTACAGTGTGAAAATTGAATGTTTTTTTTATAAAATTTATAAAATAACACCAAGTATTATTTCTTTTATTTAAAAACTCTTTATGTCATGGTGGTTGGCAATGGGCAAATATTATCATTATAATAGTTCACAACCAGAAAACACTCAGTGATTGAAAGTAAAGATGGCAGCAGAAGGACACAAATTTCCACATCCAGTGGGCAAACAAACAATATGTCTACCGAGTTACAGACAAAGCGGCAAAGATGGATCAGCTCACAAAGTCTCAATAACACAGCTGTGTTCAGCCCTGCTGAACTCTAGAATGTTCTTCACTGGTCACTTCACATCACCAGTCACCATGAGCTTACCCTTTTCCTCCCGAAGCAAATTACTTTTAGGGACACCCTCCAGTGTTGATGTGTTTCAGGGTTTAGACAAGTAAATGCAGTTTTGATTGCTTGGCGATGTCCAACAGTGACCTCTCAGCATCCCGCTGGTCAAGAGAATTAAGAGGCGAACAGAATGCCACCGCTTCTCCCAAAATGCCCACAGAAAAAGACCCAAGACTGGACTAATAAAGCTTACCAATCTGGCAACCGCTGAGCTTTTCATTTCTCTAGCCTCAGCAATGAGAAACACTTGCTGTGACCACTGTTTAAGACCCCAAGACTCCAGTGACATTTACTCCTGAAGAGAGGATGGTGTTGTGTCTACAATGACAAGGCAGCTGCATGGTAATAAGAATGTGTGTGTGCGCATTAAAGGCTGTTTGTGTAAATGCATTCATGGCTGGCTTGTAACACTTTAGGAGCTGCTTTTCATAAGACTTTAAGTCGTTTTTGAAGTTCAATTATAGTGCTGCCTAAAAACCTTGACCGAGATGTCTGAACATAAAACATATGCAGCTGACTATCTGATGTCATTCGGTGCATCTCAGAGTATTTAGGAGGCAGCTGATGATCTGGAAAATCTTGGGTTTGGATTTTTCAGATTTTTTTTTTTTTTTATTGACTCTTCAACAGTAGACATGGTGAGGTTTAAAAAAGTTGAAAAGTTGAAAAGTTTTCAAACATGTAAATTACACAATGCATTTTTACAATTATCTTAAATAGGTAGTTAATATATATGAAATGAAATGAAATGCCTCATCTCAACAGATTATGTACGTCGATGTACGTCTGGCTACAGGCTCTGATCCTCATGTGTGAATTGCGGTGCTGAAGAGAAATAACGAGGCAATTGGATAATAATAGCTAACTGATAATAGGCTGCATAATAATAATACTAATTTAAAGGGGGGGGGGGGTGAAATGCTCGTTTTCACTCAATATCCTGTTAATCTTGAGTACCTATAGAGTAGTACTGCATGCTTCATTACTCCAAAAAGTCTTTAGTTTTATTATATTCATAAGAGAAAGATAGTCTGTACCGATTTTCCCCGGAAAAACACGACCGACTGGAGGCGTGGCGTGTGGGCGGAGCTAAAGAATCACGAGCGCGAGTAGGCTTTTGCGTTGAGAGCGTTTGGAAGCTGTGACATTACCGTGAGGAAAAAAACATCCAAAGCTAACCATGGCTTACAGTCAGATTGAGCCATTTATTTATGACCCAGAATCAGATCCCGAGGCTGAAATTGAATGAGAGCAGCAGCAGCAAAGACTCGCTCCGAGCGGGGCTCGAACCCGGGTCTCCGGCATGGGAGGGGACGCACTAACAAGGAGGCAGAGATATTTGAAGCAGTTTTACTCACCGCCTGCGATTTGTTTTTCTGGCTAAAATCAGCAAACGAAAGCTGCAGCCTTAAGCAAAAGGTACACAGTGTTCCTTTAACAGATATTCCAGGGATACCCCTATGCTGCACAGCTGTCAGACCGTTAGAAGCAAAATAGGAAAAAAGGACTAATTAACCAGTTAATAAATGAGTGGGCATTTCTGTCAGTGCTGAGAGCACACTGTTGGCTATTTACATAACCTTTAGAGGAGTCTGTGAATTTCCATTTTCTCTCTCTATGCTGAATAAAACATTCCTAATTTGACTGATGAATGTTGTGACTGCCTAATGGTAGTGTTGTCCTTGGAACAGAGATCAGAACTGCGTGCCTGTCCCTGTATTTTAATGAATCTGGGGAAACATCCAGACTATAACACACATACCCAAAATGTGTGCATCTTAAAACTAACCCTATTCATTCCCTCATCCCTTAATTGTTTTTCTTGAACGTCACCTAAAGCAAGATCACATTGACATCGAGAAAGGCCACAGTCAACCTGTTACAAAGACAGCCTGATTTGGTTCAGTGCCATCTTCGTCACGTACTACTTATCGATACAGCCGCTTCTGTATAGATTACGACTGTGTTAAATCTGAATGCAAGAACAGTGTTTAAAGCTTGACATTTTTTCATTAATGTATAGAATATAAAACATAGGCTAGAACCAGGTTTAATCTGGCCCCAAGAGGAACATTACTAGGGTTGCCTGATATCAAGAGACGAAATCCTTGAATTAGAGCTCCACACTTGCACAATACAGAAATATCTGCTACGTGTTTTACTAATTTGTCTCAACCTGGCAACCATATGAATGCTATGTCTCCACTGTGGATGAAAGCATTGGCTTTCTGAAAACAATAGTTAGCTTGAAGTTTAGCAATCTCCAATTGGATATTCTATTCACAAGAAAGTGTAATATTTCAAGTCTGTGTTTATTTATATTTATATATTTATTAACAGTGAAGCTGTGAGTTTTATTGCATTAAAAGCAGTGATGTTATGTTACCAACTCCTTGCTAAGAAAGAAAATGTAGCACTTCAGTGGTGGAGCTATTTTATTGATAAAAATTGAGGGGGAACACAGAATATTTGTATGCGAGTGCGTGAGCTACAGTGAAGACACCATAGTATTTCAAGATGCTTCTAAAAACAAAATTCTAATGTGAAGGAAGCGTGTTAATTTGTGCAATAACCTACCAGGAATGTAGAGATGATTTAATTAGTATATTAGAATGAATACATTATAATATAAATGTATATTAGTATTATATGTATTATTATTAATATTTATTTATATATATATATATATATATATATATATATATATATATATATATATATATATATATATATATGGTTATAGAGTGGTACAGTAAATCAACATAAATCAACTGCCTGCTCTGCGTATAGTTAGCAATGGCCTTAGTATGCTCTGTTCAATAAGCAGCAACTATGGTAATTCTGCTGAGGTGAAACTTAGTGTTATCCTGTATTGTGATACATATTGTATCGTGGTCTCTATATCGGAATGCGTATCGTATAGTGACTTTGCTTCTGATACACAGCCCTAGCATTTCAAGCCTGCTTTGACACACATCACGCTGTCAAGGTGTCACTGAGTGGTGCCTGTAAATGAACAAAGCTTTTGACTGACTGCGATTAGTCTATCTTACTCTCCTCACAGCATATAAAAGACAACATTGTACAAGCTTCTACAAAACCGACAGGGTGAAATGTTGCGTTCTTTTCAGAAAATTTAAACTAACAATCCGTGTTTGACAAAACATTGCTGAAGTTTTAGCTTTTGCCAAGTTCTCTATAAAAGTCTGCCCACAGTTACGCATTTGATGACGTGGTAAGGTCAAAGCACAATGGTCTTTCAATATCCACAATCTTTTGAGGCACATTTTTTCTAAATCAAATTATGACCAATGTCTTATGTTCACCTTCAGATCTTCAAATGGCAAAAATAAAACATAATAAAATCTGACCTTCAGCCATGGTTTTCTTTGAAATACTGATGCCAAATCATCCTGCAATAACCACAGAAACTATTTTGGCAGTACTGCGACCATGTTAACTAAAAGGTTGGAGGTTTGTTTTAAGCATCTTATTCTTGGTATCTTCAGCTGAAAGGAAATATGTACTTTAAGAACGCTTTTATTTTCCATGGTAGCTGTGTCTTTAATACCACAGATCATTGGCTTTAGCTCAGGAGACATGACTTTCTGTCGAGGCACTGGTAGTGGTGCAGAAGATCACAAAATGCATTGTTCGGATCATGTCTGACCCTGTACCACAAAACCTTAAGTTGCTGGGGTATATTTTTAGCTACAGCCAAAAAAAAAAAACATTTTATGGGTCAAAATTATTGATATTAAAATAGCTGTATAGCAGCCAAATATAGTCCTATCCTAACACATCATACATCAAAGAAAAGCTTTCGGATAATGTATATATATATCATATTCGAAAAATGTACCCATATTACTGGTTTCGTGGTCCTGGGTCACATGTACAGATTTTGAGTCACGGATCAGTTTATTTTTCAGGTCAGCCAAAAAAATAAAAAAAATAAAAAACACCTGGCAAGACAAACCTTTTACTCTATGATGGTTAAACTTAACAGTTAATCTGCAAATCACATATATGCTGAACCGTGGGGCCTGGTCTGTTCAGATCATGGATTATCTATGATCCATTACACCCCTAGGCAGCAGTAAAACTTTAAGTCTATAAAATACCTACCCAACTTACACTAATATACATTCTTTACATCCTACAGACAACTGCTACTGACAGGTTGGTAGAAGTTTATTTGGCATGCACTGGTCAGATGGTGGTAGAGTTCAGGTAATGACTCATGACTAGTAACAGTATTAGACATGCTAACGAGGAAATAAACCGTGAACGAGACACTAGGCTGCTCAAAACCTTATTATTCAGTAACTATGTCTCCCAATTACTCTTGACTTTCAGAAAACACAAACAATGGCACAGAGAGATACTGTACATGGCTCTCAATGTGGTTTATTAGCAATGTCAATCATTAAAGCCTCATTTGCAAGTACACATTTTTGGAGCCAGGAGACAATTGTGATTTAATGCCTTGCCAGATTTTATGGCTATTTTATTGGCAAAAAACTGAATTTATCTCTAGATTATTTTCTTTCTTTTCTTTTGATTAAAAAAAAACGAATACAGTGTGTAATCTTTCCAAAAGCATCAGTCATACATATTTTCATCAAGAAAATAAAATTACTATTTTCCAAGTTTATACTTCGTGCTCCATGTCTGATTCTGTGTGACAAACCAAGGATTTCTGTAAAGTTGCAAAGACTAAAGTCTCAAATCCAAAGAGATATTCTTTATCAAAGTAAAGACACCCCCCGAAAACGGCTCGCTCTAGCATGCCCCCACATCTTTATGTCACTATGTGGGAAGATTTGCATAACACCGCCCAGATGTTCACAAAAAAAAAAAAGGCGTACCATTTATTCTTGTAGTAGTTGTTGTTGCCGTGTTGTAATATAGACATTGTCTTTCACAGTGAAACACACAAACTACTTTATTTGGCCTTCCAAAAGAGGACGATATCCACTTCGTCATGCCTGAAGCTGATTTGTGTTGGTCGCTGAAGAAATGCATCAGCTTTGTACGGTGGATCGCCAGATCGCCTTTCACCGTGGACGAAGCAGAGTCCAGCCCGGGGTCATCACATGTGGTTGCCGGAAGCCCAACGGATGACCCTTTGTGGAATCCGCCGTCCTCTGCTCACTCAAGCCAGCCTCCGGTCACTGTAGGCCTCCAGCCTCAGCTCACTCAAGGCCGCGGTGTGTGATGCTGTTTTGTTGAGAAAGCAAAACTACTTTCTTTGGCCTTCCAAAAGAAGACACGACTAGAAATTGTGTTTATATCACGTTTATAATGGGTTTTAATGGTTATGTCTAATCGCTACAGCTGGACAGGGCATCACAATATGTTAATGAGTGCAACATTCCCTTCATGCACTTGAGGTATTCGGCCAAACACAACGCACTGGATAACTGGCCAATCACAACACATCTCACTTTTCAGACCGATGAGCCTTTTAAAAATTTACGCGTTTCAGATAGAAGAGAAACAATGTACAGTATGTGGAAAATGTTTTTTTTTTTTTTTTTTTTTTTACCTTAAACCGCATAAATACATTTCATTAAACTAAATAGTGTTCTTTTTAGCAGCATCATATGACCCCTTTAATAATCAGGCTCATCCAGACCTACAGTTTGGACGGTGGCCTGCTTCATGCATGTTATGTTTGTCATCTCTATTGTCCCTTTTTACAATGAAGCTATTGAATTGCAGAGCACATATTTTGAGTAGAACAAAAGAGCCACACTGTTAATGTAGGATAAATTTATCAGTCCCATTATCGTCCAAGTATTCAAAACCAAATAATTATTTCACGACCACCAATTTTGTAATAATTGAAGATGACAAAAGTAGAATGGAAAGATTAGTTATAGGTTAATCTTTGTAATTGCAAAGCAAGGTATTATCCCACAAAGCAGATAAAGACATAAGACTAGCATTGATTCTGTGGATTCATTAATTTCAGTAGCATTTTTCTAAATATGTGACACTCACATGAACCAGGGGTCATAAATGATGGAGGTAGGAATTATTATGATGGTGATGAAAACATGTTTAGAGTTCAGCCTCCTGCTGTGTCCATTTACATCTCAAATGCAGTTGGTCTGTATCACTAATGGAAGTATACTGTGACTAATTAAGGGATAAGTGTTGGTCTGAGTGTGTCTCGGGTATATATGCAGTCTGCCTTTATTCATTAGCTATCAGAACACGATGAGTCAATATCCTCCATTAGCTCACACTGATAGTGTCCTGACCATCCACCATTTCTATAATCACTGCCAACCATCCTCACTGCATAAGTAGAGGCTGGTATGCTGATTTTCATTTGAATTTCATTTGGAATGACAGTAGGATTTACTGAAGTTAGATTCTAAGAAATTCTAAGGAGGTGTTTTTCTACTTCAAAGTTCGTTTCTAATTATATTATAAAAAGACAAACATTATATGTAATATAAAATATTAATAATAAAAATCTTCAAATGGTGTCGCCAGAGCCACTGTCAACCCCAGAAGGTTAAAATGATTTCAAATTTGTTGTAATAAAGGATTTGTCCACTCAAATAACTTGTTCTTATTATTTCAGTCATTGTAACTGATAAAAAATACTGTTTCATATATCTTGATATTGTCTGAGACAATTATCATACCGTTAAAATATCATACCGTTACAACCCTACTGATCACACCATTAATAATAATAATATCTGTGACATGAATATGACAGTGCCGTGTTAATGCAAAAAGCACAGCATCATTTTAAATCACGAGTTTAAAGTTTCAAGCATTCAATTCACACAGACCGACCCTCACACAGAGAACCTGCAATCATGCAGGATAAAAATGCCTTTATATGACTAATAAAAGCAGAAAAACGTATTTATATATAAGTGAAGTGGGAATAAGTGCCATTTTTCTGCAGATATCAGAAAAACGGCAAATATCGGCCGAGGCGATATATCGGTTGACCCGGCCCCGGATAAGCCGAAGATGGATGGATATTACTCAAAATAATTTATTTTGCCTCCTGTATTCTAGCATAACTATTTGTAGACTTGTAAACTACTTCCTTTACCACAGCATTATGAGTTCATAAGTACACATGAGGAGGTTCAACGCCTCCCTCTCACTTCGGGACAAGAGAACAAAGGAGACAAACTAAGATGAGGGCTTTAGCCTGTCAATGTCTTCATAAGAGGCCTGCAGTTACAGATATTTTTATCAGGGCAAACCCACCAGTACAATAACACACATAGTCAGCACAGAGATGTGACCGCAAATGAACATGGAAACACATGCACAGTGCCTCTGTGGTGATTCTGCACCTTCGCTTACTATTTCGCTGTTTAATAAAGACGCTTACAAATCTGACACAGGATCAGAGTAAATGACTGGAGCAGTCCGAGATGTGACCTCCTATGGTCTTTAGGTCAAAAGAGTGCATCTTATGTAATTATCAGGGTTAGTAATGCTAAAAAAAGGGATGGAAAAGTAATCAAAGTATTTACTGCTCATCCTTTCAGGTTTATATGCTGGTCTGTGTGGATGCAATCATTCTTTGACTTACAGTTTTTGCAGCTGTGATGATGTACTGAAGGACCATTTCCCTTTTTGTGCTCAGGTCCTTCTCTCTGAGTGGCGCTTTCTTCTCTTCATTTAGATTCATATCCTCCTGAAAACAGACATGTAAAAGAAGAAAATCTTGTTAAAAGAAAAATCCTTTTAAAGTTCTTCAATATTGTGACCTGCTTTATCAGTATCTACATCATAATGGCAAGACTTTTGACCCAAACAAATATCAACATACTGTATTTTTGCTTGAAAAGAAAATAGCACTGAAGATGTGGTCTGTAAACTTAGCAGAGAAGAGCAAAGAGCTCTTGCATCTTTTCGTTTCAATGCTCACATAAATCAATTCATGCCTAACACCAGTTCTTTTTGGAACTGCAAATAAATTAAACTGCAGGAAGTCAACCTCTGCTTGTGAAACCATCTTCCCCACATCTTATAAACTAAAGCAAAGATTTTCATCATATTTTTTTTTTTATTCTTTAACATGTCTTAAGAAAGCATTTAGTAATAAAAAAAAAAACATTACATGAAGGTTTAATAAAAAGAATAAAATTAAAAAACACTGGGCTTTTAGGGTTGCAAAATTTGACCACCTAATGCTCATCATAGCATATGTAGTCATAGCATATGTAGTCACATTCAACATTTTAGGGCATATAAGCTTTTTCTCATCACTACACACCTTGTCTAATATTTTTAATGCTTTGATCGATTAATATGTCTCAAAGGTGTTCCAAAAGGACTAGGTAGCTGTGGCATCTTTTTACCACCAAAATTATAGATATTTTTTTATGCCAAAAATGTAAAGATCATGTTCCACGAAGATATTTAGTAAATTTCCTATTGTAAATATATACTAACTTATTTTTTTATTAGTACTATGCTTTACTTAGAACTTCAATTGGAAAACTTTAAAAAGGCGATTTTCTCAGTATTTAGATTTTTTTGCAACCTCAGATTCCAGATTTTCAAATAGTTGCATCTCGGCCAAATATTGTCCTATCCTAACAAACCATGCGTCAATGGATAGCTTATTTAGCTTTATTCAGGGTGATGTATAAATCTCAATTTCGGGAAAAAAAGAATTGACCCTTATGACTGGATTTGTGGTCCAGGTTTACATATATTTCCTGAAGTTTAGGTGTTTTTTTTATTGGTTTTAAACAAAAATTGCAATTCTGAAGCTATGCTGGGTCTCCGATGGGTTAAAGCTGAATCTAAAAATATCCCCTAGTTTGCGGCAGGAGTCATTAAGTGTTTTTGATTAAACAAACACTTTAAAAATGTAAATAGTTAATGAATAAAGGTCAGTTTTTGCTCAATTGTTATATGATTGGCTATTTTAAACATCTGTTTTCTATGTGGACACATTTTTGTATGCAGTTCTTTGAAAGAAAATAAGAAAATCTAATGGTCCTATTTCTAAAAAGATTAGAAATTAACAGTGAAACAGAAATGAGCATGTTCATAAATCTGAACCTGTTGTACTGCTAAGACAGACATTGGCAGATATATTTGGCAATTTTACTTCCCAGATTACTGAAGCAACACGTCTTATGCCAAAACAAACTAGCGCACTGCACTTCTCAAACTCACTATCTCTGACAAAGACAGAAAAAAAAACTAGGGTGCATCCATGGACAGTTTACAACTACCATCAACAGATAAAATGGGCACAGAAATCTCAACGCAAACAGAACAAAATCGATCAACAACAGTCCTAGTGTCCTCCAGTCTTATTTCCCTTTTGCCACAGTGCTCTACCTTTCTTCCTTTTTCTGAGATGAGAGATCAGCAGAGCCGTTTAGGATTTCACTGATGGGTTCACAGGCATGATGCAGTCCTTGTGTGTGTGAGAGAGAAAGAGAGAGGGGGATGCTGGGATAGGTGCGGATAGGGCTCAGAGCAGAAAGGCATCCATTACCACCATTGGCCCTGTCACCTCTGCTGGCATGCTCATGTATCTAAACTTGTACTTGCCGTGACTAATGACTGCGTCTCTTCCCATGTTATCCTCACTCTTCCTTCTCTACCCAGCAGTGGCTGCTCCTGTCACTCAATCCTGCGCTCGAAGACGCTGCTCAACTGCCAACACCACCTCCACTGTTAGAAAGGGCACCAACGGGGACCTCCATACAATAGCACTAACGCAATGGAGAACTGTACAATGTTTTAAAATTATACTTGTGAGAAATTTTTCCAGCGGACAGGTTTACTATAAAATTATTTTTATTATAAATGCTTATTAGATAAGATAACGTGCAAGTCCAAATCAAAACTATATTGTAGGGATGATTTTATTTGTGTGTATTTTCTTTTATTTACAACAAACTAAGCTGCTTTGCAAACATTTGTCAGTGACCGTATGACATGTGTCCAATACGTGATAATGATTAAGTGTTTTTTGAGTGTGTATTTCCTCGTCTTACTATGAATACAAACTGATTGAGGTCAGTGACCCATAACAATCCATTTCATTATGAAAAGGTTGTGTTTCCTCAAAACATAATGGCAAATAAACCTCTAGTGATTATTGTGGTTGGAAGGTTGATAAAGGTCATTGAGTAGGAATAATAATTACCTGGTTTTATACATGTCCACATTAAGTAGACGTGTACAATAGCATGAATGCAGAGCAACAAATCCCCCACTCTCACAGAATGTTTATTTCTATTTATGTGTGTGTTTTACAACACAATTGAAGTACTTTTCTGTGTTAAAAAAAATACCATACTTATCTTACCATCATTTTTTCAAAGATGGCAAGGATTTCCTTCTCTGATGTAATCTTTGTAGAAAGCTCCTCAAATTCAGAGGAAGTGGACCAGTCACCAGAAGAGGATTGCTTTGACATGTGGGAGAGGGGTGGCCGTTCCTTTTTACTGCCAGGGATCCGGATACTGGAAAATCTGTCCAGCTAAAAGAAGAGGAGACATTTGTGAGAGTTGAGTGAGATTTTTTTCTCCATTTAAATAAGCATAAAGAACATACACTACCATTCAAAGCTCTGGGGCAAGTAATTTACAATCTTACCAAATATTTCAATTTCCAATAAATGCTGTTCTTTTCTTTCGATTCATAAAAAAAAAAAATGCTGATCCTGAAAACTTGAAAAAGGTATCACAGTTTCCAAAAACATTAATCACAACTGTGATAATAATAATAATAATAATAATAATAATAATAATAATAATAATAAATGTTTCCATGAGAACTAATAAGCATATTATAAAGATTCTGAAGGATCGTGTGACACTAAAGACTGCCTTAATAACTCCTGAAAATCATACATTTTAAACATAAAAACAGAAAACAGTATTATGGTTTTATTTTTGCATTTTGCAAAAAATGTATAAAAAAGTAAAAATTACATTACATTACATTACAGAATTAAATGTTTCACACAAAAAAAAAATCTTAAAATCACTAAATTATAAATAAAAAGCAAAAAAATCATAGACTGTCAAAAACACAGATTCCCCCCCTCATATTGCATTTCTAATTTTTTCATAATAACATTATTATATGTTATTAATTATTATTACTATGATTAATAACATCATATTATCATTATCACTACTCCATCCCCAAAAGTTTTTCCATCACCATTATAGTTCTGCAGACTATAATAAAGGGTAGCACTGCACAAACTTCACAACAAATCTATAAGGCACAGCAGTCTTTTACATACCTTCTAATGGCCTCAAAAGACCAGCCTGAACTGAACAAAAGTTCAAAACTTTTCAGAACTTTCTCAAACACCCACCTTAGCCCTGTTAACTTTGTTTATGATCAGTGATAGCTTCCTTATTGTACGCAGACTTTCATTAGAAGACTGTCAGCTTCTCATTTACCATGCCTAACAAACAGAGTGTCAGGGGAGTGTAACTTGCCGTCGATTTATATCAAGGCAGTGGTTCCCCGCATCACACAGATAATGATTTCCTAATTAGATTAGATTTATCAGAAAGCTGTTTTCTCTCCCTCTGCCTGTGGGTGCAACGGGGAGAAGATGGGCGATTGAGATGTAAGCGTTGGCTGAAAAGGTGGGTGGTTTATTTTTAGGGGCCGTGCCCCCTTTCTTTCTAGGGGAGGGTGAATTAGCTGCAGTTATCGTCGGGAATATTTTTCAACAATCCCACCCACTGCACATTATGCCTGTGAGAAGGAGAGCAACACGCTGAGATAATCAACAATGACACTGATGTAAAATTAATTAAACACAAGCAGTAGATCAGAGTGTAGCTAGCGACTTCAGTGCACAGAGCCAATGCAGGGAGCAAATGCGTGGTGTCTGATACCAAACGACACCATCATCTGTCTAAATTGGTTTGATGCTACCCTAAAGTGTCTCTTCGCTACATTGAGTGATGGCACCGATCAGTTTAATCACAGAGATTCATCCCCAGTGGAGGGAAGAAGCGGTTTGCTATCCTACACTCGTTGAATAGATAAATAAATATGTTCAGACTCTACCTCGATAACAGCAACAGGCATCATACTGCAGCCGATGCTAACTGATCTAGATGATGAAGTGCTTTTCAGGGCTTTTTAGGCATTTATGAGTGAGCCTGTACCTTATTTTCATGCAATCTCTCTCTCCCTTTCTCACCAACAAACACTTTGATGTTACTAATGGCTCCATGCCCCTCCATTCCACTTCTGATCACTCCACCAGACCCCTCTTCAGTAATTCAGCCTCTCAACACCAAAACCCAATTTCTACCAGGACCAAACATCAGACCTCACTTGGGAAAAAAAAAAACCTCCATTATCTAAGGATATGATTCACTCATTAAAACATGTCCTTCACCATTCTGGAACCCCACAAAATCCAAAGAACACATCTGTTAAGTAAATGCGTTCATATTATTTGTAATTGAAACAAGAGTTAACTCAAAACTAAACATTTGGTGAAAACATATCCTCAAGTCACACATTCAACATATTTTACTCTTTAAACAACTAATACAAAAGCAATAAAATAATATTCATTATATTTTAGTAAGTATTGTAAATATATAAATTGCCTAGGCCTACATACAAACGAATACTACGTTCTTTCTTTAAAAAAAAAAACCCTGTGACGTCATCTATGTTTACACTATTGGTTAAGGGATGTCACACTATGGCCTGTGCGTTCGCTTCCTCTCATACTCTCATTCACTGTCAGAGTCAATGGTTCGCGCTTGGTAATGATGGCTGCAGTAAACAAAGTGTCCGCGGTCATTGTTCAAAGTCATACGTGTTCGGGCACCATAATACATCTAAGAATTTCATTAAAACACCTCGACACCGCTTGGCACGAAGTTCTATAAAAACTGTGCCCAGATCTTTTCCCATCCCTTCTCCCGTCTAGTCTAAAACTGTGGAACAACCAACACAAGTTTCGAAAACGAAAATAGGAACTTGTTTTTAATGACCTTCTCTCTGAGCGCGTCCAGTTCTCTTTTTTTTTTTTTTTTGTACACGTGTCACACAGCAGCTGCAGCTTCGGACACACACGCATAACAGCAAATAATACTTCTGCACAAAGTTTCTCATTTTACAACAGAAATGTGAAATCTGCTGCTATTTAGTCTCATGCGAACAGATATAGATTCGGACTAAAATTAGGGCTGTCACTTTTAGTTTTCGAAAATGGATCGCACAATCGATCGGACCAACCAAAAAAAGTTTCGAAAATGAAAATAGGGAACCGATTTTAACCAAATATGTACACTATTAATAAAAAAAAAATTTAATAAAAAAAATTTAGAAAATACCAGCAATTTTACGCACCTATAAGACTCAGTGACATTGAAAGCGACCTCTTATGCTGCGTTCACATCAAATGCAAATAGAGCATCTGGCGCGAATAATTTCAATGATAAGTCAATGTAAAGGCGCGTTTAGTCTAAAAACAACCGGTGCTCCACATGGAGATCTGATTTCGCCATCATCGAATCTGTCTGTTATTACATGAAGAAACTGAGACAAACTAAATCCAGAAGAACTGTGGTCGTATTATCAAGACGCTTGAGATGCTTGAAGAAACAGTCCCGCAAAGCTACCTGAAAAACAATGTTCAAGTATAATAGTCTTGTCACGATACCAAAATTATTGTTTCGATACCGATACCTAGTCAAGAATTGCGATTTCGATACTTTTTTGATACTTTTCCTGAAAAGGGAAAATACACTCAAATATCATTGCTGTGCTTTATTTTAAAACTGGGACAACATTCTAATAATAAAACACACTAATAAATGAAGTAAGAAATTACATTCAAGGTAAAGAAGAATAAATTTAGCAGCATTATCTCAGTTATCATAAGAAACATCAGATTAATAAATTTATCTTGATTCTGAACTTTGAATAAAAATATGAACAGCAATTATATTAAACAATGTTTCTGAAGTCAGAAGATTAAATGTCAAAAGATAAATATCAATTTAAGCAATGGCATTCAAAAAAAAAAAATTAGCAGCACTATCTCAGATATTGTAACTTATTCTGTCAGTTGTGCAACCTTTTCTTTCAGAGGAGAAAACTCAGCCAGTGAGCTTTAATGAGCGTCGTCTTTTTCTACCAGTCGTGGACCGGTGGCCACTGTATCACTTGTGCTCGATCATGCAGCATAGTGATGCGCGTGTCGGGTTTCTGTCCAACCCGCAGGTCCCGCTTTTATGAAATTATTTGGCCCGCCCCAGCCCGCAAATAAAGCAACATTTCTTTACCCACCCCGGCCCGCGCATCGGGGACATCACGGAAGATACGTTGCTACTAGACTCATATTTCTCGTTCACTGAAGTTCCTCCTACAGCAGTATGCGAGCTCTGCGCTATTAGAAGCGCATGTGCAGTGCATGTGCAGCTCGTAAACAGCACTGTGAACTTTTTCATCCTGTCAAAGAGTTACTCAAGATGTGACGGAGCACGTGATTTGTTGAATGTAGTGAACGAATCCGCCCTTCACTGAACAAGATCGAGAGATCTTCTCATTCATGAATAAGTTGAATGAACGGAATGAATGAGTATACAGGGTCAGGTGAGCCAAGCATGTAAATCTCGATCAGCAATCAGCAGATATATCAGCAGTTATAGGTGCAGATACGCTCATATTCAGCATACAGAACATAACTCCACGTGTAATCAAAGATTAATGTGAATATTCTATATGAACTGTCTGACCAAACAAATCGATGTAGTGATTTTTTTTTTTAAACACAGACGTCCATAGGGAGGCACTTGAAGCGTTTCTTTGCACACACCAACATGAAATACGTCTCTTACAAATCTGGAACGCGGTCATTCTTTGAAGTATCGATACTAATAAATTTAGGAATCGTGACATTTTTAATTTTCAATTTTAACTTTTGAAGTATCGGTGCACCGACCGTACAACACTAAAGTATAATGTGCAAAATAAACTTTTGCACAATACTTTACTTTACAAACGACATTGTTGCTACTTTATAAAGAATGAGCATACAGTCATTCACTGAACTGATTAAAGACAGTGACGGACAGCATTCATTTTTAACTAAATGTCAGAGTGATTGAGAGAGATACAGTATAAACATTATGTGTGGTTTTGTATTAAATAATGACCCAGATCATGAAATACATTTATTAGCCTTAGAGTAGGGGAAGCATCAACTTGGGAAATTAGAGCATCTAAGGAGCGTGTGAAAGCCATGGATTTATTTTTAATATTTTTAATTATCTTTAAATGTTCTTTAATGTTAGCCATACGTTTTTGTGGCTCTTTTTTTTTTTTTTTTAAGTATCGGTTCAGGTACCGTTTAGGCACCAGTACCATTTAAAAAATTTATATAGCACAGGTATTGTAACAAACCAAATCGATACCCAACCCCATCAATAACTAGATAAATTAAAAAATAATAATAATGATTGAAATGAGTTGTGCAGACAAATGTATACTTATTACTTACCATGAGCTGAACAGCTTCACAATCAATTGTTTAAGCTTTTAAAGTTGACCGCATGCAGCCTTATTAGTAATATTATGCATGCCACATGAAAAAAAAAATCATAGTACATTTGTAGTAGTAGATTAGTAAATTCAGTTTGCTCAAAAAAAACCTGAGCAAACTGATATTGCACATAATCAGCCTGGAATGCTCTGGTTAGGAGACTCAAAACACTTTTACACATGGGTCTTCTAATGGTCTCTGATATTAATGTCAAATATCAGATAGAAGGAAACAGTTCTAGGATGTTAGCTGTTAATGAAGAACAAGGCCCAGAATGAAAAAAAGAGTGAATATCTGACAGAGCGAACAAGAGAAACCTGAATAAAGGAATCTTACCACATCATCAGTAAGTGTTCTGATGTTCAAGTGCTATAAACAGTGTGAGAGAGAGAGAGAGAGAGAGAGAGAGAGATGCAAGTAGAATTATTTAAATGGCATTGAAAATGACATCGCAGTCCACATGGCAGGTGACAGTGTGCCGTCACATAGAAGCTTCAATATTATATACACACAAAAAAAGTAGGTTCTTCAGAGGTTCTTCAGGGTGGTTGTGGTGTTACTGCTCCACTGCCATACAAAGAACTCGTCTTGTATAGTCATAAAGAATGAATTTCTCAACTGTAAAATCTTTCTCAGATCAAACTTGTTGATTTGTCCTAGTGAGGAAGAAATTAATATATTATATTATATTATATTATATATACATATACACACACACACTAAGGGGTGTGTCGAGACACTTATCCCACAAAACGATACACAAGGCTGGGTTCATGAGAAAGAGACAGGATTTTTTGACTTTTTTTTTTTTTTTTTTTTAGAAATCCCCAATTATGAAATATATAGGGGAAAAATAGTATTTTATTAAACTGTAAAACACAAAATGCTAAAATTTTAGGTTCATTTTGAAATCAACTATGCTTTATGAAATGAAACGCATGTAAAAAATGCAGAAGATTTTGCCACAATCTCACTTGACAGGCAAGTAATTGCACAAAAATTATAAATAATACAAATAAAAATAAATAATAAGCAACCACTGATCTATATATGACTGGATCGCTCATGTTCTAAACCGCAAACAGGCATTAAAGCCACTGGAAGTGTTCAATCCGCCATCTCACTAATCCCTACGGCAGAGAGCACCACTGAGTCACATGCAAACCGCTTACTTAAAAATCACCCAATTTGAAGCAAATCAGTCAAATGGGATTATTTTTTATGTTATGGGTATTTAACCCTCAACAAAGGGACATGAGAGAGATATCTATAGAAAGCCTGACATGTCTACTTTTAAACTAAACAAGTGCTGCCGAAAACAAATATTCTGTGATAAAGTAATCCATATGAAAACAACCCGATGTCCATTTTTCACATCTCCCTTCATTATATCTAATGTGACCACGGCCCGCGCTGAATGCACTATTGAGATTCTAATGTTTCAAACTGAAGTGCGCTGCTTGAATACGCCCACACAACAGAAGACAACACAAGAGACTGTTCTTCAAGTTCTTTTTATTTTACTGTTTGCTTAGCGATGAGAGGAATAAGACAATTCAGCCCAAGAAGATGTGATTAATATTACTTCAGGATTTGAGATTTGAATTTCATCAATAAAAATAATGAAGCGCTTTATTCAGCAGAGATCATGAGTAAGTTTTTATTTATTTATATACTTGTATTAGGTTTCACATAGTGTGTAAACATTTTACTAGTTAGACTTTTTCCAAACTATAATTCCTGACTAAATGAATAATCAAGTGAAACATTATGAAGTTTCAATAACAATATACACTACTACTACACTACAGTGTTCGGAGTTAAGTTTTGTAACGCTGTGTCTCTGAGTCTGACCTCTGATGCCAGTTCAATTTCAAACAGCCCACAACTCTGCATCGTCAGCCAACGCCCAACCACGGGCTTCCCAAGACGTCACTTCAACGACTACTGAACTTCCTGCCAATCAGCAACCTCGGGAAACCCCATTTCAAACAACAACAAAGGGAACCCCCCTTTACACTGGATTGCAATGCAAGTAACCTCCAGACTCTGATCTGTACTGGTGTATCAAACAATTTTAACCTCATTGAGTAGGGTTAATTAAGTGATTGATGGCTGTCCATTAGGGCTGGGTAAAAAAAAAATTTTTTCGATTAATCGTTTTTTTTTAAATGTGGTCGATTCAAAATTGATTCTCAAAGGCCATGAATTGATTTTTTTCCATATTTCCACAGACATTGAATGTAAGATTAGCGTTAATCTAATTACAAATCTTCCCTACTAGATGTCACCCTCTTATGTGCCTTGTGCGATGTTACCAACTAACCTGTCATTCATTCATTCATTCAGTTTAAAGCAGTGGTTCTTAAATTCAAATGCAGCTCACCATATGCTGAACACACACACACACACACACAAAACTTTTGCAACTCACTTGAAGTTAAAGCAAATGGAAACATCATATACTACGCAGCAATCATCCTTAATTGAAGAAATGTGGCAAAACATCTCTGGAGAGAACCTCATTATTAAATTGGAAAGTGCTTTCCATATTCGGATCAACATGGGCTACATTTGTGAACGCACATTTTCTGCAATGTTGCGCATCAGGTCATGCTCCCGTTTGCGTCTTACAGACTGCATCTTAAAGCCTCTTATACTTTCTGCATCCGCGAGTCCGCTATGGACCGCTAGGCAGGCATGACGTAGGCTAAACATCGCCATCGGAGAGTGTGTACCGAGGCTCTGAGCAGATGACCGGACATGTGCGCGTGGTCAGTAGTCTTCAAAAGCACAAGTGCACATGTTCAGGCAGTGTGAAGAAGCCCATTGCCAATCGAATTAATCGGGCCGGGCTCGGGCTTGTGCGGTAAATGAGCGGCCATGTAATATGTTTCAATTAGCGCGAGAAAGATCCGAAAATGTATGCTGAGTAGTTGAAACAGAGGCATGCCTCTGACTATTTCGTTTTGGTAGCACCAGCAACTAAAGCAAAGTCTGAGGTTTGGAAAAGTTTTGACCTTGTTTATGATGAGAATAATGAGTGAATAATGACGCACCATAAGTGAGCGCAGGAGCACGCTGAAGACATCTACAGTGGATTCAATCATTTTCCTCCACAATAACAGGTAGGCCTTACCTAATCTTGGTGAGTAAGTTTTTCAAATAATAACTAAATATTATTTGAGTATTAAATGCATAATGTAGACCAAGTACGCTACATAAGCTAATGTTGGCATTATTATTTTATTATGTCAGCTGCTATGGCGAAACAAATCCGGCAGAGCATTAAGCTTAATTCATTTAGTTATTGCCAAATACCCATCTTAATTTAGAATTTATCTTATTTATATGCTAAATGAGCCTATACCTAAGGCTATTTATAGTGCGCTGAGATATTACGATGTTACAGAGGACTTATTTTATTTCTTTGTTCAAACTTCCAAGTGGCCTATTACGTTAGTCTTGTATAAATGACTCATTCCTGACAAAAGGCAAAAGAGCTGTGTGCGTGCGTACATTTGAATAATGTCGGATTGTAAATAGGTTCGGTCTTTAAAAAGCGGTCAATCAGAATGTACTTGTCGGGCTTGGGCCGAAATCTGTCGGGCTTAACTTTTAAGGCCCGATTACAGCTCTAATAGAAAATCGAATTGAAACTCGAAATCAAATCGAAATCGAATCGTTTTGAGAGCTTGTGAATCAAAATCGAATCGATCTGGAACATCTGAATCGATACCCAGCCCTACTGTCCATGTCTACGCAATTTCAGGTATTCCTGTAAACTTGGGATTCCACACTTTTCACTATATATATATTAGGGCCGGGACTTTAACGCGTTAACTAAGATTAATTAATTAAATTAAAAATTCCCGCATTTTTAATAACTTATTTTTGCACCGCAGAACGTTTATCACTGGATGAGTTTCGGCGGACCGATTATACTGGAGCACCAACTAGCGTTGGCATATCACCGCAGCAGCACATCGAGCCTCAAGTATCACCTCAACGCAAAACATATAGCAGCTAGCATGGACTTTACATTTTATGTTGAACTATGTATTATTTTGTTGGTGCAACAGTTTATGTTGAACTCTTTTATTGTTTTGGCCAAGGTTATTAAGAGTTGGACTTAGTATGTTATGGCCTCTGAAGCAACAGAGAGATGCTTTCTAATAGTCAGTGTTTCCAATGTTCTGAATGTAATTGACAGTATTGTGTTTTAATTAAAAAAACACTTTACAGAAGGTTCCAGCACTTATAAGCTTCCTGAATTTCTGAAATGTACTATTTCTAAATATGCTATTGCTACACTTAATGGCAAAAATTGCACTGGTCTGCTAGACTTGGTTGAACAAAAATAAACAATATTTTGTTGCTTAAGCTTATGTATTCATTCATTATTCAATGGTATACTATAAATCCATGTGAAAAAAAATTACTTCTCACTGCTCTCAGGTCAAATATTTATATGCGATTAAAATGCGATTAATTTCGATTAATTAATTACAAAGCCTCTAATTAATTAGATAATTTTTTTTAATGGAGTCCCGGCCCTAATAAATATATATAGGGGTGTGCCGGTTTCAGAATTGGTGATGACGGTTATGACGTGAGTCAAATGTGACGGTTCATAACATAACCGTCGGGGGGGGGGGGGGGGGGGGGTGGGGGGGGTGGCGGA